>NW_010235053.1:0-2878 GCF_000690775.1 Eurypyga helias
TGGAATTCTCAATTCTTGGAATGAGTAGGATGGGAGTCAGCAGAATTGCAACCTTGGATTTCCGGAGGGTAGACGTTGGATTTTTCCAAAGGCCGGTTGATAAATTCCATGGGAGATAGTCCTTAAGGGAAAAGGGAATCCAAGGATGCGGGATGCGCTTTGGGAAAGAAATCCCGCTGGCACAAGAGCGGGCGTGTGTCGGAAAACGAGTCGGCGGGGGAAAAAAAAACCCAGCTTGGCTGAGCGATGTGGGGGGGATAGCGGAAAAAAGAGGAAAATTGGATGAGCTTTGGATGAAGGAGCAAGAATCTTGGGAAAAATACAGGGATGAAGTCAAATTACGGAGCGAGAAAATGAGAGGGATTAAAGCGCGATTAGAACTCAACCTGGGTAATTCCGTGAAAAATAATAAAAGGAATTTTTATAAATATAAAAGGAGGGGCAGGGAAAAATTTTCAGACCATCCTGGATCCGGAGGGAATAATAGTGAACACGGATAAGGATGAGGCCGCCTTTGCCTCAGTCTTTAATAGTAAAGGAAGATGTCCCCTGGGTATTCATCCTCGTCAGCCGGAAAACGGGAGAGCGGAAAAACGCTCCCACGATCCGTGAGGAAATGGTTAGAGACCTCCTTGGCCAATGGGACGCTCTCAAGTCCGTGGGGCCGGATGGGATCCAGCCAATGGCGTTGAGGGAACTGGGAGATGTTGTTGGCAAATCCCTTTCCGTGATCTACCAGCAATCCCGGTTAACTGGGAAAGTTCCACGGGATTGGAGACCGGTTGATGTTCTATCCATTTACAAGAAGGATCGGAGGGATGATCCGGGAACAGACCTGTCCGTCTGCCCTCGGATCCAAGGAAAAATCACGGAACGGGTTATCCTGAGCGTTATCACAAAACACATGCGGGACAACCAGGTGATGAGGCCCAATCAACACGGATTTACGGAAAGCAGATCCCGTCAACCAAACCCCATCTACGACAAGGTGACCCGATTGGTGGATGAAGGAAAAGGCTGCGGATGTGGTTTTCCCGGATTTCAACAAAACCTTCGGCATCGTCTCTCCTAGTATTCTGCTGGAGAAACTGGCTGTCACCGGGCCTGGACAGGCGCAACGTCCGCTGGGTAAAAAAAACCGGTTGGCCGACCGGGAGCCAATGGCGTTGAGGGAACTGGGAGATGTTGTTGGCAAATCCCTTTCCGTGATCTACCAGCAATCCCGGTTAACTGGGAAAGTTCCACGGGATTGGAGACCGGTTGATGTTCTATCCATTTACAAGAAGGATCGGAGGGATGATCCGGGAAACTACAGACCTGTCCGTCTGCCCTCGGATCCAGGGAAAAATCACGGAACGGGTTATCCTGAGCGTTATCACAAAGCACATGCGGGACAACCAGGTGATGAGGCCCAATCAACACGGATTTACGGAAAGCAGATCCCGTCAACCAAACCCCATCTACGACAAGGTGTCCCGATTGTTGGATGAAGGAAAAGGCTGCGGATGTGGTTTTCCCGGATTTCAACAAAACCTTCGGCATCGTCTCTCCTAGTATTCTGCTGGAGAAACTGGCTGTCACCGGGCCTGGACAGGCGCAACGTCCGCTGGGTAAAAAAAACCGGTTGGACGACCGGGCCCGGAGAGTTGTGGTGAACGGAGCTAAATCCAGTTGGAAACCAGTTACAAGTGGTGTTGCCCAGGGGCTCAGTACTGGGACCAGTTTGATTCCGTATTTTCATCCATGACCTGGATGAAGGGATTGAGTGTTCCCTTAGGGAGTTCACGGATGACACTAAGCTGGGAGGAAGCGTCTCCTTGAGGGTAGGGAAGGCTCTTCGGAGGGATCGGAAAAGGTTGGATCCATAGGCTGAGTCCAACGGGATGCGGTTTAACAAGGCCGAGTGCGCTTGGATCGCGACAACCCTGGGAATCGCTCCAGGTTTGGGAAGAAACGATTGGAAAACCGCTTGGCCGAGAGGGATCCGGGGGTGTTGGTTGACGACCGATTGAACACGAACCAGCGGTGCGGTCAAGAAAGCCGGACGGCATCTCGACTTGGATCAAAACCACCGTAACCGGTAGATCCGGGGATGGGATTCTCCCGCTGTACTCGGCACCGGTGAGGCGGCACCTGGAGTCCCGGATTTTCGTTTTGGGCCCTCTCGTTCCAAGAAAGACGTTGAGATCTTGGAACGTGTCCGGAGAAAGGCCGTAAAACTGGTGAAGGGTTTGGAGAATATGAGGAACGACGGAGGGAACGGGATTTGTTTCGCCTGGAGAAGCGGAGGCGGAAAGGAGACCTGATCCATGCCTCCAACTCCCTGAAAGGAGGTTGCGGAGAAGTGGGTGTTGGTCTCTTTTCCCGAATGCCAGATGATCGGACGAGGAGGGAACGGACTCAAGTTGCGCCAAGGGGAGGTTTAGATTGGATATAAGGAAGAAGTTCGTCACCGGAAGGGTTATCCCGCACCGGAACAGGCTTCCCAGGGAGGTGATGGAGTCACCATCCCTGGATTTGTTTAAGAGACGGGTGGATGAAGTGCTGAGGGATACGGTTTAGTGGCGGACAGATCCGGTTGGACTGGATGATCTCCAAGCTCTTTTCCAACCTTATGATTCGACGATTTAGTTCCACATCTTCCGTTAGCGTCGAAATCCTCCTTTTCCCTTTTCCAAAGGCTTCCTCACGGCTCAAAGCCGCATTTTAATGCTCCAAAGGCTCAAGAGAGTTTGTAAGATCTCGTTTTTAGATATCAAATCTAGCTTTGGATTTGCCAAAACCTCATTTTTAGGCCCCAAATTGTCCTTCTTAGGATGCCGACTGTTGTTCCTTGGATACCGGATTCCCCTCGAGTGTCCAAACCGTCCTTTCTACC
>NW_010235054.1:0-7221 GCF_000690775.1 Eurypyga helias
GCCGCTGCTCCCGGCCGTGGGGCAGTGCTGGGGAGCGGGCACCTGTGGGCTGCTCCGTGGGGGTCCCGCTGCAGGTTGCAGGCCCACCCTGCGTGCGGAGCGCAGAGGGGTCGGCTGAGGAATGGCACTCGCCCGGGCAGGGTCTGTCTCCCCCCGGATCCCGGTCGCGGTGTCGCAGTTTCTGCTGCTCAGCCGTGGTAGTCTGGGGGGTTGTCCTCCGGGGGGGGGACGCGGGGGGCTACGCGGTGCGCTCCTGGCTCTGAGCAGGGCGTGATGGCACGGCCGTGGCTGGGCGGTGTTTCCCCAGCAGGTGGGAGAGGGGTCAGTTGCGGGGGGACTTCTCACACTGTTGGGTCGGTGGGGACCCTCTTTCCTGCCGGGCCTCCCCGAAACGCAGGGTTTGCAGGCACGCGCCAGGTGTGGGTGTCGATCTCGATCTCGCACCGAGATTGTGGATGGAGGTTCCTGCCTTGCACTGGGAATCAGTCTGTCTGGGGCAGGGAGAAGTCTCTCATGTGCATACACAAGTGTCTCTGCGTACACATTCCTGTGGGCGCACCGCAGAGATCTGCGGAGTTTTTGCCGTCTCGTGAAATGGCTCTGTGTTAGCACCACCGAGCTACACAGCGTTGACAGAGCTTGCAAGAGACATCATGGCAGCTGCAGGATGGTGAGACGCGCTCGTGGCAAGCCCGTTTTCTGTAGGGTCTGTTCACATCATCGGTCCACATAGTCCGTTTTGCAGTCAGGTGGCAGGTTGCTACACAGCGTGAGGCTATCTCTGGCATCTCCTTTCTCCTTCTGGCAGGGACAGTTTTTCCTGTTGCTCTCTGGTTGCCTTTTATAAATCCTAACTCCTAGCACTTGCTGCACTTGTAGTTTCTGACACTGGAGTAGAAGAAGATCCTGTCTTATTCACTGATAGACTGGTTGCCGAGTTCCTTTCCTTAGAGACAGTTCAGTGTAAATCCCGTTTCCACCTGTAGTTCAAGATCACCGATTCACTCCTCAGAGTTTCACACCACTGTGGTGTCTGCAGTCAGTAACAGTTTTGCTCTTGCTTGTACCTTGCTCGCCTACGTGCTGGTCTCGCTTTCTCAGGCCCCGGCGCAGGGAGTCAGATGGACTCGGCTTTCGGAAGGTGTAGCTACAGGATTGCCTGAGGCTGTTGCTGTAACTGAGATGACCAAAAAAGGGAGTGTTTCTTGTGTGATGATGAGGGGAGAATTGTCCCTGGTCCTCTCTGCAGCCCTGACTGGCAGGGCCCTGCCCTGATGCAGCGCCTGTCGGCAGAGCTGCAGGTCTCCATCAGTGCTGTTACTCCTTAGGTTTGTGGCCTGGTTCCCACCTCCATCTACTGCACATAACTAGTTCAGCAGCTGTCATGTATGCTTCAGGTAGGAAAAGGAAACTTCTGTACTTCATGTAATACTGTGGTGCGTCCTCTTCCTCTCGGTGTTTCTGAGAGGGCCTCTGCAGGTCAGTAAGGCGATGTTGAGGTATTGCTGTGTTGCTTTCCTGTCATGGCGGTGGTAAAGGCACAGCCCCTTCACTCTGAGGTTTCTCTGTCCCGGTGGCATTTTCTCTGTGCGTCAGGCAATAAAGCATGTGTATGTGCTCTGGCAGCCTCAGCCTGGCTGATGTCCACAGGCCTTGCATGTGGTGAGGCAGAAATGCCTTTTGCGTGGTGGGAGTCCTGTGCCTGGAGTCACGACAGAGTTGTAGGAGCAGGAATCGGTGCTAACTTCAGCACTGTGAGCCTGGGAGGTAACGCTGTGATGCAGCAGTACGTTTAGAGTACTTCAGTTTCAGGGATCAATCCTCGTTATTGACTGGAAGCATGTGGAACAGGAGTGCGAGCTGTAAAAGGGTACAGTTCTGTTCCCAAGCGTCGTCCCAGTTTGATGGACTCTGGGTGTGAAGGAAAAGACTTTTATCTGACACAGCTTCTTCAGGGGCTTAGTCTTCTGTATATGCCAGTTAGTTGTGGTTTTGTTTTTTTTTTTTTTTTGTGAAATTAATGCATTATACATTCTAATTGTTACTTACAATAAAAAGATAGCGAATGTTGTTTAATTTTATCTTCTAATGATGTTCAGAGATTGTGATGCCTCAGTATAATTTCCCACCAAAATCCGACAGTCTGTATGAAGTGGATGCTATTTTTACTATAGTGTTAGTAATCTGTTGTTATTGATTTATTATACAAGCTTTTAATTAAAAACCACAATCCCTAGCAATTTGCAAAATTATTAAAATACATTGTTGCTCATGATTTTGAGGAGTTAAATGATTTCCTTATCAGTTTCTTTGCACAAACTCCTTTTGGTGGAAACAGTTCTTAAGGTAGTGGCAGCACCTTTGTTAGCAGTTAGGCTACTGCTTCTCATGTTTTTTTTTTTTTTCAGTGTGGGTGAATTTATGTGAAAATTATTAGAAATCTATTGCAAGCTGTCCGTAAGTGCAGTATTATAAAAATATGAAAATATGAAAAAGGAAATCGTTCACCTGGAAACAACTTGTTTAAACTGCTCTTGAAAATACAAATGTAGTCTTATTTTTAGTGTTCAAAACACATACTAATATGGTAACAAAATGCGGACTTGTATGCTTTCTGTATCATCTAATGTTTTATTTATCAGTCATCAAGTATATTTTTTCAGTATGATTATTCAGAGTGCTTTAAAATAGTTGTGAGTAATTGAAAGATTGCTGAGGAGTCATCATTTGTTTACAGAATGGGTGAAACAATCTGCAGATCTCTGCAAAGATCTTTTATTGATTTCTAATCAAAGGAGCAGATATTGTTAGTTTCTCTGTATACATGTTTACCTCCTTGCAGGTAAATTGTTTTGGAAATGGTCACTTAAGGCAGTGTATTCATAGCAAAAGCTACTTGTAGAGTATTTGTTCTGGATCTCTCCTCTGTGCAAGTCAAAATTGGTTTTCCAAACAATTTGACAGAGGTTAGGTGCTTTAGATATAAGGAGCATGTATAGACAAAGTGCAGATATTTTTATTAACTATGTTTTATGCTTGGCACATTGTTTTCCTGTGTTTTCTGAAGGTAACAGTAAACCCCATGTGTGTAAAGCCAAATTGACTCTTCCTTTTAAAGCTCATATTCTCTCACTTTCCTGATTCTGTCTGAAAATTCAAAAGCTGTTTTATTTATTTTAAAATCTGCCAAATACCAGACCTTAAAACATGACATTGCTGATACATGTCCACAGATACATGTGTAAAACACATATGCATGCACTAAGGTATGGTACGTACGCACTAGGTAGATCCTGTTTGTATCGAGTACTCCTGTCGCTGCTGCGAATGGCACGCAGCTATTACTACATAGACCTCCGTATGTGGGAGAACCGTATAGCGAGATCTTGGGTAGTGACTATTTTTAATGTAGCAGGTGAGTGTGGGAAGCTGCTCACAGTAACAGGCCAAATTCTTTTGCTTTTGTTAACGCTGAGTGGGACCTGGGGCGAGACTTGCAGATGAAATGTATTGCTCATTACGAGAATGGAGGGCGGAGGCTGACCCCACAGTTTGTGTGACAGTAGTCTAATTCCCAGTTCACCAAAATCTAGTGTTATAGCAGCAGTTAAGACAAGTTTATAGAGACTAGAAAAATGCAGAGGCAGTATTACATTTTCAAGAGAAGAATACTGAGGTAATGGCACCGTTGAAAATAAAACCCCAAAACCTAATTATAAGTATAAATTTAGTATTGAATTGCTGCTTTGGGTATTTTCTTTTTTACTGCCTGATTCCAGGTTCTGAGTGAAAAGAAAAGCGGTATCTTTTTTTTTCAGGAAAATGCTAGAATGAATTGAACCGGAAGTCAGGGATATGTATTTATCTTTTTTTTTTTTTCTTTTTTAAAAAAACAACCCCAAAACCAACACCCTCCTCCACAAAAATAAGAACAAATATGAATATTGTGTGAAAATCATTCCACTTTATAATGCATCTATGTCTGGCTTGAGGTCTTCCCACTATTCCTACTTGTTTAAACATGGACTTTCAGTTTCCTGTGCTCATAGTTGCACCTTCCCGTTCTATTTTTTCCTTTGGAAAACAATAATAGAATCAGTTCTAAAAAAAATACTTCTACTGGCATCTTTTAATGCTTCTTAAATAAGTAATGTTTAAAACCTCAGTGGATGAGAGGATTTAAGCAGGTGAGGGAAAACTTAATCCACTGTAAATCGTCTTGAACAATTAGTTGTTTATCTGATATGAGAAGAGAAAGCCATAGGCATAGCATGTTCCTTTCATTTCTGTTATACACTGTAACGTATATGTTCAGGTCTGCATTGTAAAAAACCCCAAACTTTGAAGAATCATGCCATTGTGACTTCCTTTGCAATGACAGTGCCATTTTTGTTTTCCAGATTAATGGAGGACTGAATGTGTTCAACGCAGTTTTCAGCACTGTTGAAATTTAAAAGTTATTCGAATGAAATGAAGAATAGGTTTTGCATATTTAAAGATGGTTAAAATTCACCATACTTCTACAAGGTTGTTGGTTAGGACAGGCAAGGTGAAAGTTCATTAAATCACAGAATGGTTTGGGTGGGAAGGGACCTTAAAGATCATCTAGTTCCACCCCCCCTGCCATGGGCAGGGACACCTTGCACTAGACCAGATTGCTCAAAGCCTCATCCAGCCTGGCCTTGAACACTTCCAGGAATGGAGCATCCACAACATCTCTGGGCAACCTGTTCCAGTGCCTCCCCAGCCTCTCTGGGAAGAACTTCTTCCTGATGTCCAACCTAAATCTGCCCTCTTTCAATTTAAACCCATAGTTGAAATAGACAATAAAGGCAATTGATAAAAGTAGCAGGAAGAAAGTGTCTTGAGGGGTGGGGGAAGAAGGTGCAGGATGAAATGAGGGTAAAATTGAGAGCGTGGTGAGATTTATGCAGACTTGGAAAATTGAGGATGTTATGGCTCACTATGGTATGGAAGGACAGAGGGAGCTCATTAAGTTGCATGGGGAAGAATTGATTTGGTTATGGCCTGGGGAAAGACATAGAAGAACAGAGGCAAGAAAGCCAGTCTGTGCCCTTGTACAGCTGGGGCAAAACAGGATCTTGATTCCTGATTCTTCCGTATCTTTGCTGGTTTCTCTGGCCATCTTCTGGAGCCTATTCCCTTTATTGACAAGACATTGAGAAGTTGATTATACATAGGTTTTGGAATTCACTGGAGGTGTGAAAGGTATGTCAGGGCTTGAAATTTCTCAGTTTTATTCAAACAGAGCAGGAACCTGCTGTAAAGAAAGAGACACATTAACATATTTAGGAGAAATGAAGTCTTCAAGGTACATGAGGTAATATTTGGCATTTGTAAGGTATTCGCTGGTTAGTACACTACTGTGTGCTTTGTTTCAAGAAAAGCAAAGTACTTCTAGAGCAATTCAGAAAGAACAACAAAAATCAGCATGGGCCTAAATAATGTGAAAGAAGGTTTGAAGAAACTGAGATTCCTTAGTCTGACTGTGGAAACATGCATGTTTGGCATGTTTTGCAGCTGCTGCTGCAAAAAAGACCAGTTTCTTTCTTACATCCATACTGAATAGGAAAAGAAGAAACGGTTATGGGACAGTATTAAAAGGATGTTAAAATAACCTGTCTAATGCTCTGCGTAATGAAGCGGTGGAACAAACTGGTATATTTGTGGAATCTTCCTTATCCATCTGTAAGAACAAGTAAGATGACTATCTAACAGGAAAGATGCATATACAGTTCCTGCTGCTTCAGGGCTGAGTGATGGACTGGAAGACCTCACGAGGTATCTTCCAATTCCATCGTTCTGTGGCAAGGACTCACTCTTGTCTTTTTGGAAAGACTATTGTATAGATGGTGATATGTGCAACCTGAGGAGAAAGGAGCAGTTTATCTGGATTTTAAATGTTGATACGTTCAGTTAAGTCCACCTGAATCTTGCATTTACTATAAACATTTACATTTACTATAACCACATTCAAAGAGTATAATATTAAGATAAACGCCTACCTCTCATCCAGTTTTGTGATTGCAAGCAGGTTTAAAAACTATACAAAAATATAAAATGTAACGTTATTTACAAATTTGTATCTGCAAAATGCTGATGCTGAAGGTAGATTTTTAAGCCTTCATGGAGTCCTGTGTGCTGTTTTAGGAGCATAGGAGCCTGCATCAGTGGGGCTGCAAGAAATGCCGGGACAAGTTTCGGGAGCAGTCACTTCGTAGCTGTCACGCTCAAAAATCCCTGAAAGTATTGCACGTTTGTGTTGTTGTTTGGAGAGAGATTGGGATTGTTTAGCACCTTTCTCTGGAAACTTGTATTAAAAGTAGTCAGAATGCTCTAAATTAAGAAAAACAGATCTGAAGCTACTGTTCGGAGTTGTTCCAGATACCCGACTCTAACAATTACGCTAGTTTCTCTCTAAGAGACATCCGTAGTCACTGAAGCTATGTAAGGATGAGGAAAAAACCAAACCCTGCTATTAGATTCTGGCAAAAATAGGAAATAGATACTTGAACGGTAATTAGTCTGGCAAACTATGTCATTAAATTCAAGAGCAAAATGCCATGACATTTCTGAAGAGGAAGATCATATGTACATGTAAACTTCCTTTTCAGCCTATGAGTATGTGCAAGGGTTTTATTTTAGAAGTAAGCAGCCATCGGGAGGAATGTGATTTCATATCAAATCTTTCCCAGTGAAACACTGAAAAATCTGCAGTTGTGTGGTGTTAAGGATGTTTATAGTATTGTAAACATCGATAGGAAATAAAGGTACAATCAGGGAGATTGTCTATCAAATCATAAGTGCTTTAGATTTTTTTTTTTATAGGTACTGACTAGTAGTTGTTATATGTATATATGTTTTTTTTAATAGAATCAAAGAATAGAATCCACAAGGGAATAAAAATAACTTCAGGGTTGTTCTTTCTTCTCAAGCATTTTAATTTTGGGGTTCAGGAAAATGCTACTAGGAAATTTGAATAATTTGATTTATGATTATATAATCGGCTGTATAACACAAATTAGAAATAAAGAAAAGGCTGCATTATATTAATGTTCTCAGTATTTGTAAGATTCAGTAAAGTTTTGCTAGTGCACTGAAACATCAAGCTGCTGCATACTACGATTGAACTATTTTGTTCCATAAAGCTGTATTTCTGTTGTAAAATGAAGCAGAAAAAAAAAGTAATTCCAGGGAAAG
>NW_010235054.1:7252-29565 GCF_000690775.1 Eurypyga helias
AGCTGCAGTGGTTCCTAGGTCTGGTTGGACCAAAGATGCAATTAGTAAATTTGTGCTAGAGTGTATTTCTAGAAAGAGGATTTTGCTTTCAACATACATCCGTCTGTCCATCTATCTGTATCTTCAACAGTTTCCCAGTAGCCTAACAGGAATCCTGTCAGTCGTATTGTTAAAATTCAACTAAGAAAAACATTGATGTGTTTCCTCACAAATCAAGATGTTGACTTTTTTTTTTTTGAAATGCATACCGAAAATATACAGACAAATATGAAAGGTTTCTATTTGGAATTAAGCCTCATAATGATGTCTAAAATCAGCTCGAGTAGTTTGCCAAAAATTCCCATGCGACAATAACTGCGGCTCTGGAAATGTGCATCTTGATTTTCAAGACCCAGTGTGTAGTTGAAGAAGTAATTCTCATTCATGTTTGATTATTTCATCTGCTTATCTCCTAAGACAAAACCTATTACAACAGCTGCAACGCAAAAGTGAATCTTGAGCTTTTAGCTAAATCCATAGATTACATGCTCTGCTAAATGTAGGAGGTTGGTATTTTTCAGTTGAACTGCAACTAAGTGATGATAATGATGAGAATTTGAATGGCACGTATTAGCCACTCATTTGCTCTGGAGATTTGTTCTTTACACTGGGATTCAAGGTTGAGCTCATAGATACGCCTTTCCCAACGACTGCTAAATATCTGTCCAGAACTGGTTGAATCACTGTTTTTGTATTAACAAAAAAATTCTTACCTTTTCTGCCTAAGTGAGAAATGGATACAGTTTGATATAATCTCCTAAGAATGCAGAACAGGTTGTTTAGAGATTGCACTACCAGCACCTCAAGTATATTGGTGCAAAATAGAAAAGATTGGAAGTTTATGGCCTGAAACTTCTTAAGGAAGAGGATATATTCTCGGTATTCTCTATAATGTGAAGAATGCAACAAAAATTATAATTTTATATTGCCTGTGGAACAGCAGGCATTCTTCTACCTTTGATTTCATGAAAATGTGGGTAATCTGTATCCGTTTTCAGAAAAATCAGCATACTTTAAGAATTTCTTTTAATCATTTTTGTGACCTATTTAGGCAAGTACAGAAATAGAACCAGTGTCCCAGAACAGTACGTTATTGTGCCGACAGAAGAGGTATTATATGTATTAATGTATTAAATGAATTTATGGAATGAAGGTAGTGTTCCCTTCCACCCCCTCACCCCCAAATCTATACAGCCGTCGCTGCCAGCCATCTTACTGCTGCCCGTAGACGCAACCTACAGTTTCCAGTTCTTTTGAGGCTACTGCTACCTTGTTTGAGACTCATGAGTTCCAAATACCATCACCAGCACAGATGTTCATGTGGTCTCTGCAAGTCTGCTGTGATCTGGGACTTTAACATACCTGACTTGGCTGACAATTTCATACTTTGGGTTATAACCCATATTATCCATCTCCCTCAATTACTGTCACCCTTTTCCTTTATTTGAAGAGAAGATAGAAATCCTCAAATATAAGACTTGACTGACTATATAATTATCTTTTAGAAAGTGTTAACTTTATTCTGTTTTTCCTCTTAATGATCATGTTACAATGAAATACTTAACTATGTCCACTTGTTTTTATTACATTATAATAGCTTTTGAAATTAAATGTGGCAGTGAGCTATAAAAGCATTCAATAAAGCTGCGTTTCATACTCACACAAGAATCTTCTCGTGAAAATTCTAATAATAGGTGAATTCCATATCTTTTCTTGAGAGAGGTGTGTGGATGAATCCAGTATAGGTGAACATGCTCTCCAAAATAGTATTAAGCGATGCAGAAGCCTTTGTGCTTACCCTCACCAGTGTCATTGAAAGGAGATTTTCTGTAGTCATCCAGCTGGCTTTTTCCATTAAAATCAAGTGTGCCTTTTGCTTTTGGAATAACCTCCTACAGCCGTCATCTTGTAGGGGTAAGGATTGAGAAAAACCGTGCTATGAAGTACCTGCTGAAACCTCATGTAACGCACAGGACTTTGCTCGAAAATGACATTGGAAGAAAAGGTTAAAGACAATTAAAAGAGCTTTTTAAGGAAAAGCCACGTTCAGTTTTAGGGAGGATGAAATGTTTTTCCGTGATCTATAGTTGGCATAGTCTTGCCTAACCTAGACTCTGTCTATTGTATCTGAATTGATTTACTTTGCTTGGCCAGCAAATACACGAACATTTTTTGTCTATTCACCCAGCCATGATGAAGAATAGGTGAGAGGTTTCTGCAAGCAAGCCAGTATTGCCCCGAGCAGCAGAAAAAACGCAGTTACCCCTGGAGTGGAGGAGACTCACTGAAGAGAAACTGAAGAAATAAATGTGCGAAAACCTAGTAACGCTCCACTGGGTGTTTGTGAACTAGGATTTTTACTGTGCCGTGTCCTCTGCTTCTGCATTGGCCAAATTCGGGCAAAAATAACAGAAGCAGCAAAAACTTCTTTGCCATGCAAAATACTAAGTCACTAAGGACTGGGCACTCATTAACAAGGTGTGCAGCTGTCAGGAGCAGATGTGTGGAGGAAAAGAGTTGGTTTTGAGAACTGAGTATCTCCACTGCACCCATGGTGAGGGATTTGCCTTGGGCTGGCTTCTGCTGCAGGAGCCATGTTCCCATTGGCAGTTACAGTTGAGGTGTACATGGTAACAGGATGTAAACGTGTGAAACTTGACTAGATTTTTTTTTTTTGGTTGACTTTTGTTTATTCTTGTGTGAATGAGTCAGACCTGTACAATCCACTCTTGTGCACATTCATACCACTTATGTGTGTTGGGTGGTTCAACACGAAGAATGCAGGTTTTGATGAAGCATCTGATGTAGGATCTAGGAAAGTCTGGTGGTAAAGTAACATTCTTGTTCTTTAACCATCTTTTTTGATCTGAAAGTCTAGACATTATGATTCCAGAAGTGGCCTTATATTTAGAGCAACTTGTTTTAATATAAAAGTTCTGAGTACTGTTTCAATGACAGTATTAGAAAAGGGTGATCTCTACAAAACCAGTTCTTAGTGACATTTAGGCTATTAAAATTGCTAACTGTGGCACTCATCAGAGGTATTCATTAGTTCATGTTTATTGTCGATCTGTTCTCCCTTGTCTTGGATGGCTGTACAGAACAACTGCTGCGAGGTAGGTAGCATCAGAGCCCTCTTTTCTAATTCCTTAGTTGCATGTGCTGACCTTACATAAATGCAGGTTTACCCTTGATAAAATTGGGGTAATCTGCTTTGTGCTCAGCATAACGTAAGAATAAACACACTAGTTTATTACAGCATAGATAAGAAGCTGTTAATGAGCCACCAAGTTTAGGTGGTTGTATTTTTTTGTTTATTTTTTTAGTAAAAAATTATGGTGAACCGTTTGGGATGAGGACCGTATATTTGTTCTGGGTGGATGCAGGGCCTGTCGTGAAGGGGTCCCAGTCCATGACTGGCCTGTTCAGGAGCTAGGACAGTACACATATGAATAATAAACTTGTTTATTGGCTTGATTGCAAACAAATAGATTTCTGGCAATGCAAAAATAATAGAATCTACTTGTTTTCTCTAGTTTGTTATTCTCCAGATTGCTCACGGAAATTACTGAGCTATTGCAGCATAACCATTATGAGTGTAATCACATAAAATGCTTGCTGTAAGAGTGGAAATAACAATAGTTATAAATTGTGAATGGACTGAATTAAAAGCACCTCTTAGTTTGTGCTTTTATGTCTAATTTTTTTTAGACTAATAAAACTTAAAATTTGCTATTTGTTATGTTAAGAAAATTTAATGAATCGGGGAAGTGCAGTTTTATGGATATGAAATGAAAAAAATTGGAGGATTATGATTAATCGTATTCAAATACTGTAACCCAGAGACTGTTATTCTGCTATCTACTATCCTTTAATCTCTGAGTCTCAAATTTTTCATTTCACAGCGATTGCAGAAGTAAGTGTTTATACCACTTCCATTATGGATATTTATTGAAAAGTAAAAAATGTCATTAAAACAAGTCTGGCAAGATTATCTTGAACAAAACCAAGAGAATTGATAAATGGTATGTGCAAACTGTAATACAGTATTAGTGCTTTACAGTTTTTGTACCAGTTTTAATAACTCATTTTATATTGAGTGGGTTTATTTCTGTTATCTATACTATATAGGAAAATAAAACATTTATAATTATTATGAGTGATTTAGTTTATTTGTGTGTGGTTTGTTTGTTTTTTAAGTCCACAATGTAACTGAATATTTTCCTGCTAAAATTTAGTATTTTTCCTGCAGGCTTTTATTTTTTGTTAAGAAAGTGTGTATGTTTTGTATGTGCAAATGTGAAAATATATTTTCATTCTAATGGAAATATTTTTAAAATTTCTGCCTAGTGGCAAATAGGTAATTCAGTTGAATATTTTCAGCTTCCAAGGAATACAAGAGTAAATAAAACTTCCTTTAGTTTTGTTATTAATACTGTAGTTTAGTGCTAGTACTACTACATTTGAATTATCTAAACCCAGGCTTTGTGCTGAGGTGGCAGATGCTCAGCATTTCCCAGTGACCAAACTTCTTCAAGGTGGTAAGGTCACGTTGAGATTTATTACAAAATTCTGAGCCTTAAAACAGCTTCCAACAAGTGCCTTTAAAAGCGGTTATAATACTAAAAAAAAAAGAACAGAAAAGTTTTTTATTTTATTATTTGGCATTGGGAAAGTGACTCTATCCACACTCAGCAGCAGGATCCCTTCACAAAGGAATTCTCAGTTTTCAATTGTTTCATTGTAGCTAGCGATAGGAGTACAAACAATAGGAAAGTTTCTATCATTTGGAAGTGGTAATACTACAGTTGTATCTTGGACATGAGTGATCCAAGACATGAATGTAAATTGTGAGTATAATGAAAAGAGCAAGAAATTAAAATGGAAATTCAGTATTGAATCATTATTACAATTTTTTGTTTTCGCTGTAATCTTGCAATCTTGCAGCTTCAACACCAAGGAAACACATACGTTCTAGATTTTTATTTAAAAGGTTATCGACAAAATAGGCAAGATCTTAGCTTTCGTGGTAGAGATGGAAAATGTGAAAACATCAGTCTAGATAATCCAGAAGGCAAAAATCATCCTATGTGTGCTTCTTACTAAATCTCATCTTTTGAGCCAATAAATCTCTTGATTTTTAGGCACTGCTGCTGGCTTGCAGTATCCTTCTGTAACAAATTCCATCTCTCCCTCGGATGGTTTTCTCTCTGCTGTTGGGATGCTCATTGTCCAGGTTGTGCTCCTTTTCGATGTTGTGCTCTACTCTGGCATTTCTTCCTGCACTTGCTGCCTGTGTTTAAGGGGGGGTGAGAGTTAAGTGGCTGCTGATGTGGACACAATATAAAAAAAGCCTTTTCCGGGGCACCTTCTAAATTTTTTTTTTTTTCCCCTTCAAGAAAAAATGAGGAATAATAAATATTTTCTGAGCTGCCCACAGCTTTCACGTTGTAGGTGACCATCTGGGATGGTCTCACATAATGTCATTGATGACAGCCCTGGGTGCTGGCGACCTGGGAATGGGCATTCCCTGAGCTTTCAGTTTCAGGACTGTAAAGTTTGAGGTCATGTCATTCAGCTTTTCTTGACTAATGAGGAAATAGCTTCTGTGAAATTGAAGCTGTGCAGATTAGGAGTTGTTCGGGAAATGAGGCAATTCAGGAGACACAGGATGTGATAGATACTGTGAAAAAATAAAGAAAAAGTGAATACAGAATAAATCTTAACTACTTCATTAGAGCATAAAGAGTCAATTTCAATAAAATTATCAATCACTGAGTTAAAAACGAGACTTCTCCCACAAAATACAGAGTTCGAATGCAAAGCACGAAGCTATGTGGGATATCGTGGAGGCCCTAAGTGTAAATAGGTTAAAAAGGAATTAGGTAATTAAGCACAATGATCCTAATTCAACAGATGTGGTCACCAGCTTAGGAAAACTAAACTGCTGATTACCAGAAACTGGGATGGACACGGAAGGAATGACCATTTGCTAGTTCACTTCTTTCCTTGTACTGTGAGAACCAAGAGATTTCTGCAGGCCTGATTTTGCTTTCCTTCCTGAGGTCCATAAATAGGATTTGTCACTGTTAGTGATGGGTTGTCTTGGATGTTTTTGTGGAAAGAGAAATAATTCTCTTGGTCTCACTAGTGACTTGTTCTTCTGTAGATGAGGTCATTTAAAAATAGCAGCTGATCCAAAATGAGTTGGGGTTGCCCATGCATTGTCTTTACTTTCTTGTGCCAAAGAGTTAATTTTCTTTCTGATCAGTTACGTTTTTTGTTGGATTTGGGTATTTCAGGAGAAAGATGTTCTTGACTGAGGGGTCCCAAATGTGGGGAAACATAGCACTTGTTGAATGTTTGCTTTTAGCAGAGGGAAACAATGACCTGGGAGAGGTCTGTCAGACTACGTTCTTGCTGAATTCAGTAGCAGAGGAAGAGGAACCGTGTTCTGCCGTACCCGTGAATTCTTGTTTTCTTGCAGGCAAATGAGGTGTTTAAATGTGGACATCTTCACAGGCTTGTGAACTGCTGTCCTTCATCGAAGCACCTCTCTGAACTGAGTTTTTTGTTAATGTTGCTGGTCTGGCCGTCATCACAGACCTGTGTGTTCTGTTTTTGTTTTTTAAATCCAAATTCCTTTCAGGCAGTTTCAACAGTCACTGTGTGTGTGTTGCCCAGCAGTTTATAGGCTACAGCTTGACAGGACATGCCTAACATTTGCTTTTTACAATGGGTAAATAGTTGTATATTCTTTTACAGATTCAGTAATGAACTTCAGAGGAGGGCACAAGGCTGCCATTGAGCCAGGCAGAGTCATTGAAGGAGCTGATGATGGATGCCAAGTGCTTTCGGTTTAATTGTGTTAATGACACTACTATATTGGGTTTTGCTGAGTTGATACATTTGGTTACCAGCTGTGTGTAATCCAACTGATGGGCCCTAGGTGGCATCTGGTCTGTCTCTTTGCTGCTGCTCTGCACATTCTCTTTGCATCTTTATTGTGTGCTTTACTTTGGCAAGCAAAGAGAGCTCCTTGCCTGGATGATGACAACACATGGCTGTTGTGGTGGGGAAACAACATTGCAGCGTTTCTGGGAGTTCCAAAATTTGTTGTTTTCAAAGGTCCCTGCTAGTTTTGGTGCTTCAGTCTTTGGATACTGAAATTAAGATAAGTTTCTAGATCTCCATTTACTCTGCAATTTCACATAAAAGAATCCTGGTCTCTAGAATCAAGCAGCATAGGCATGCACGCTCTTTGTAAGATCTGTTTTTCAGATGCGTAAACGCTCAATATTTGGGAAAATAAACTTTTTAAAAAATTGTTTTGACAGTACCCCTGCATGCAAAATTCATGGTCATTGTTTCACGTACGTCTTCAGATGGCTCAGGAGGGACAAAACCCCAGGTTTCTAATTTACACCACGGCAAGCATTTAAAAATAACATTTAAAACAGTGTGCAGGGATGCTAGAATAAAAATTGAATGCAGAGATCTTTGAAAAAGAGATTTTTATGGAACATTTTCCTCACAGGATTGGCCAAGACTAGATGCTATGTTGAAACACTCGTAAGAAGAAAATCTAAGAAAATAGTCTCTGTGTCAGGATTAAGGAATTAAGTTCTCAGTTTTGGATTGTGTTTTGCTGAGAAACGAAGCTTGAATTCTGTTTTAAAGATTAATTCTCAGGTTTAGAAGTTTGGCTTTAAAAAACATCTCAAGAATTTTAACTAATATTTTCAGTCTCAGTCTCTAGGTTTGGATCTGACCTATAATAAAGTAATCTTCCAGATACATAATTTTTTTCTTGCATATTTTTTGTTTACTTGGATGGTGAGACTTGGCCAAATTTTATTCAGGAAGATGCAGTGCAGTGCAACTTGATTGAAGTCAATGGACTTGCCCAAGATTAGTATTAAAAGTTGAAAATGGTATTTCTCTCTTGGTTTTTCTATAGTAGCTTTACAGTTTGTACAAACATGTAATAGCAGCCTGCTTTCATATGCTAACATTTTAATCCTATTTCATTTTCTTTTCTGTTTTTCTCCTCTCCTTTTGTTCTGTCGTTGTCCATTGTGCCCCACCATCAGGAGTAGATTATCACTCTACGTGATTGTGCACATAGTTCTGTACAATATTCGTTTTCTGATCCTGACAGCTGAGAGCTCCAACGGCAGCAGGCTGAAATTAACTTAGAAACTCGGGATCCTAATCATTGGGTTTTGTGCTGCTTCAGCTGTCTGCACTTTCAGCCAGCTAAACCAAGACTGTATTACTTGCAGATGTATAAGTGTGATAAAGCTGATTGATGGGTCAATTCAGGATTCATTCCAAGTTGAGAATCCAGCTGCGAGTTGAAAAGCAAGAAAGCCTTTTTTCCACATATGTACATGGGATATGTTGGAGAAGATGAGACCTAATTCTTGAGATCTAAAGAATGTGTACGCAAATTTTCAAAGACATTTAGACATCAGAAATACATGGAAGTTTCTACTGACGTTTCAGAAAAATGTGTAACCCAATTTGGCGTAATAATTTCACTGAATTAAACTCTTGGGCAATTCGTCTGACTAAAAACTCCCATGAAATTAAATGCTGTAATTTTCTGACAAAATAATGCAAAATTAACACTGATCAAATCATACGTTAATAAATACACAGTCATCTAAGGAACTATGTAAACATACATTTAATCCTTCTGGCTTTTAAAAACTGACCACACCTAATATGTCTTGGTTTCCACTTCTGTATGCTTGCAGTGTTATACTAACAAATGAGAGTAGGTCTCTTTTTTTGGAAAATATCTAAAAATCTAACCACAAACCAAGATTGAAATAGGCTATTTAACTAAAATGACCTACAAGCTCATTTAAATAATGTTTGTATCAATTTTGTTTTAAATTGATCTGCTCTGCCTAGGGTGCAGTACGAAAGGGCAGAACCTGGAGAGAGCTACTCCAGCAAGATGCCTGTGGCAAAGTCTGCTGTACATTTGGTTAGTCAAATGCTTAAAGATGCTTGTTTCTCTAGGTACCTTTTAGCTTTCATCTCCTCCAGCAATGATGAGTCTGTTCTCAGACTCTATTTTCTTTGTGATCCCTCTAATGGGATACTTTCTGCTGACTGGTTTTCATTTGCCAAAAAATAAAAAAGAATTACTGTTCTCTCATTTACTTCTTTTTGTATAAAGAGGTATAAG
This sequence comes from Eurypyga helias, assembly GCF_000690775.1. Lineage (NCBI taxonomy): Eukaryota > Metazoa > Chordata > Aves > Eurypygiformes > Eurypygidae > Eurypyga > Eurypyga helias. The sequence continues at coordinate 16,494 of NW_010235054.1, forward strand.
TCAGAAGTAGCGCAGATGAGCATAGACTGAAATAGGAGTGCACTCCTGAGTGTCCATTTATTGCTTGAGAATATCTTCTGGATCACTATAGCCAGAATAGATCATGACAGACTTAAAATTCTGGATAACTAGCATCTGTATTTCATAATTATTATTCTTCACAGAGTGTAAAGAAATTTCAGGTCATATTGCTGGAATGTAGTATCTCCTATAATTTGTACTTGTATTTCCAAAACATCTTATTTCGTGGACTTCTAAAATGAACAGGAGAAGACGTAGAGGGGCTCTGTTTTCTTACCTTGCAGTATTCCCTTAAACCATGGGTGGTCTAGTTGCAGGTGTTCTCCAGCAGCTGTGAGAACACTTGAACAGGTATCTCACACTTCCAAGGTGAATAACTGATCCACCTCAGGGACTTGCAGCTGGACCTGCTAGTGGACCTTGATGGTACCAGGAGGGTACCATGCAGAAGATGGGGATTACTGGTGCACTGCAGAGGTTTCACCTTGTTGCATAATGTGTTGAAAAATTGCATAATGGACTACACAAGAGTTGATTTTTTTCTTGTTAATTTGCCTGATTACTTTCTTTTAAATTCACAGAACTTCATGCAGTTACTATAGTATTTGATGGAATCTTCCTTTGCCGAAGTCTTAGGGCATAATTGCGTGCTTTCTGTACATATCAACCTGTGAGGTTGTGTTTGTTGGTTTTTTGGGGGCGGGGGGAGTTTTTAAGAAAAGTAATTTTTTAGTATGTTTCTTGTTTCTTTCTTGGGGTTTATTACTTAAGGGAGGTATAGTGTTATAACTATCATTTTTAGAGTAGAGAGGCTTTAGTTAAGCAACAGGACTTTGCAGAATTTCCTGACAGTATGTAATTTGCCTGCTCTGCTGTGGGAGTTCATTCTAGCACTAGATTCTCTTCAGCCACAATTATTTTTCCACCCTTGCTCAAATAGTTAGTGATCTGCATTAGGACAGCATGGTGAAGCCTTCACACTATTCACAGACTGCCGTTCAGTCTTTGATATATGCTTGATTTGATAAGGAACAGTCTTCAGAGTCGACTGTAAATATTTCGAACAACTTGATCATAGGACAGGGATGCTCAGGATGGCCTAAATGAGGATAATCAGAGATTGCTGGCAGAAAAGGGAGATTGCATCCATGTGTCATCAATGCCATTAAATTACAGTTGCCTGTCTAGATGGAGAAAATGTACCACTTTGCCTGTAGTCAAATTTTGAAATGGAAGGCAGGGGCAGCATTTCCAAGTTACAGGTATATACTTTTTACATGATTATGATGGTCATAGCTTTCTTTTTTTAATTGCTACAGGCTTTTTGCTGTTCATAATTTGACACCAGTGTATTAACTGTAGTTTCAAAATAGGAATGAAACATTTGCTTAATTATTATTTACATAGGGAAATATATGGTCATTTTCCTGGCGTAAATAATAAAGTTTTAAAAGGAAAAAATCTTCACGTATCAAAGGATTATGTTCACTTACAGAGCCAGAGTTTTCTCCAACTAGTTATGATTGGAAAATAGATTTAATAATCTTTCTTCCTCTGGAAAAGACTTGTTAAGTCTGAATGATACAAAGTTTCTGAAAATAGGGCAACTGTTATTAGAATAAATGACAAAAAATGTAGTGAAAGATACTCATAATCTGAATAATATATTTTTGCTTGGAGGCTTACTTATATTTAGCCTCCATGTTATAAATATCACAGTTGTAATTTTTCGGTAGAAGAATCACAGCAGTAATTGTTCTGATACCCTAGTAACAGAGTTTGGCATATTGCTTAGCATCCCATTATAAAATTTAGATGATGAAATACAAAGATGGAGTTTTTTTTTTTAATGTTGCCTAAGTAATTTTGATGCTTATTAATTTTTAATGGCATTTGAAAATCTTCTGAATATGTAACTTTACCCCCTTATTTTACATTTTATATATGATCATTCAAAAATACTTCCAAATTGAATTTTCTTCCTAAAGTTTCAGTTCCTCATCTAAATCGTTGCTGACAAGATTAGGTTGTTTTTCTGAGTCCTATCAAGGAAGGTATTTCCCTCCTTTATATGGTTATCTCCTGCTAAGGAATGAACAAAGAAATGTCTGCTTGAGTATTATTTGATTGAATCTTTTTACCTGATTCCTTTAGGCCAGAAATGTTCTAGCCCTTTACAATTAAAAGCTAATTTATCTGTGAGCCATTATCTGGGAAATGGATAAGGTTAGTGAGGATATTTACTTCTTACCAATACAGAGGATTTCTTTATTGTTTTTAACGATGGTACCAGGAAGGAGTCAGGTGTTACCTTGTATTTTGTTCAGTGTAGCACTTCTGGGTGCCTGGAAAGTTGGGTTTTCAATTTCATTTGATTTGTTGAGTTCCACAGCCTTCAATAATCTCATTATTTGAAAGTTCTTGCTGAAGTTTAACTTGAATTTTGCAACGGAAAACCTACTCAAATAAACCTAAATCATTCTTCTCAACCCTCAGTTTAAGTAGTACTTTGTTATCATCTTTCCTTAAACCATTTATGTTTGTTATCTTTCCTTTCTTAAATAAAAAAAAATATTGACCACTTACCTGTCTGGATTTCATGAAACTTTCTATGAACATTTAAATACACCTCTTTTTAACTGCTTAGGCTCTTTAAGCTACATTCAAAAGGTGAATTTTAAGAAATTCAATCCTGGCCTATAGCCTAAATTACTCAGGTTCATGAAGTACTTTTAGGACGCTTAAAATCATTTAGCTGTCAAAGCACAAGAAAACCTGAACAAAAATGGAAGCAAAAATTACGTCCTTTCCCTAAAAAATGATTTGGTACCTTTTTAATTTTTAAAGAAGTATTGTAATATTTACCATCTTGGTACCTGAGCTCCTCACAAGGATGATGTCATACATCATTGTCTCTCAAAAGCAGAACTGCCATTCTTTCATCTCTTTAACTTATTCCAGAAAGTATGCTATGTAAGGATGAGAGAATCCTTATTGGATTTTCTGCCTTCTTGTTGTTAAGGTGACTTTGAAAACTGAAGTGTCTTGCAGTTATTTTGTACAGCTGAGCAGCAAAACATTCACTCACTGCGTTTTAGTTTCTGTATCATGGAAATGCACTGCGAAATATCCCACGGAGTTCGTTCAGGTTCTGCTTTTTGTGTAACTACAGAGCTTCACTAAATCAACGCCCTTGTTTGAAAATAACTGTATACATAATTGGCCTCAATTATAATAAATCCTTTGCATGTAACTACATGCATGAACTGAAGTGCAGAGAGGACTGGAAAGGGTGCATGTACCAAGGGAAATATTCTGTCACAGAGATACATGAACTCTTGGTGGAGCAGTTAATTGGTTTGGTGCTATTCATGTTAAAGAAATGCGTTACAGGAAATGTTGCAGGTTTCTCCTGCCAAAAGCCCTGCAGTTCCAATGCTGTGAATTCTTCTGGAGGACAAACCATGACCAATAAAAGCTGTCTCTTTAGACACCTTTGTTAATTTTTAGGGTAAGAAGCTTTACATAGCGGTTGTGGATCTTGTGAATTTGAGTGTAATATGATCTGCCCTGCATATTAGTGCGTTATCCTCTCTGAGTAGGTGTTTGTTAGTGCTGGGCAGTGGCAAGGAAGTTTACTTGGGACTAAATTTTCTCAGAAAGGTCATGATTAGGGAAAGGTGAAAGACCTTGCAACTGAGTGCTCAGAAGTTGGCGTTAATAAGCTTAGGCTTAAGCGGTGAGCTTTAGGGATAATAACGTTTGTGAACCTTGTGGGCTGTTGTGAGTTTGAGACAGTTCCAGTAGTTCTCTTCAGGCCTTGCCTGAAGGACGGCCACCGTCTTGGTGTGGAAAAACACACTAGGGCAAGATTTACAGATGTGTGTTGTGTGTTTTGGGCTGTGTGTGGATAAAATCAACCCAGAACTGGAGGCAGTTTTGCCTCAGCAGCATGAAACTGTGCTTCTGCTGACTATGTCTACTCAGGGGAGTACCTGGTTAGCCCCAGTACATTGGGACATGCATGCAGCTGCCCTGCCTCTCGGCTGGCAGGTAACACAGCTTTGTGTCAGTACACCAGCTCATCCAGAATCTGACAGGTGTCTTGACATTTGACAGGACTAATTCTTCTCAGTTTTGTGGACATTTATGCAGGTTTTGGGCTTCATTTCGAGGTGCAGACTCCTGAACTCAGTGCAGGTGTTAGTGCTCAGGTCTGGGTTAGGTGCCTCAGCAAGGCGCCTGAGCATTAGCCTCACAGCTCCCTGACCCTCTCCTGTGGGAAAATGGTGATCGTGCTCATGGCTTTGCGTGTAGCTGTGGTTCAGTGGTTAATATAATTATGCAGGACAGGGAGAGACCTGAGTTCAACTCCTTTCCCTTTTTTGAAAGGATAAAACCTCTGTTTCTGTTGTCTCTGAAAAGTGTCACAACTGTGAAGTAGCTCCCCCCTACTGTTGAGGACATTTTGTAGAGGTGTGGGAAGAAAAAGTGCCTGAATCCTTTCAGACGGAGAAGACAAGCAGACCTGTACCTCCCATGTTAAAGTGGAAGAATCAAGGGTGGATGGTGTTAAGAGTTTTGCTAGAAAACCAAGCAGTGGTCATCTCTATTTTATGTGGCATTGGATGTGCGTTTTTCAGAGAGCATCAGGGAAAGGTGAGCAGATGCACGTGAGGTGAGAGCAAGGCTGGAGCCTAGGCCCTGCCTGGCTTTAGGCTCTGGTTAGCCATCAAGTTTCTTTGCCCTGGTGAGAGTGAGATGTGTGTGGTTGGTTATTTTTAAGCTTAAGACTTGCTTTGAATTTATCTAAATTCTATCCAAATTTGATTTTGTATATGAGGTTCCCTTTCTGAATCCGTCTTTCATGCTAGGATTCACTTTTAAATGGCTGAGTAATAATACGCATAATGCATGCTGCTGATTGTGAGAAAGAAAATAAGTAGTTTGCTTTTGTCGTGAGTAGTTCACTATCGCCAGCGTCTGTTGTGTGTGTTACTGCAGTTATTCCAGTTGTCTTCTGAAGAAAGTACAGGCCTTTGTTTTATTGAGAACACTAACTGGATTTTTTTTTTTTTCTTTCTAATAACAGTGCATCAAAAAGCTTTCTAGGTTTGGTCATGCCCTTTCAATTCAAGTGAAAAGCAGGGGCAAGATGCAGAATAAAGAAAAAAAATTGCTTTAACATAAGCCTGGAGTATGCTTTAATTGCATATAGAGCATCACATGGGCTTTATGCCCAGTGCCAGGCATATGTATGTATGTTTCCCACCAACGTTTGCCCCATGTGAATAGGAATTTAATAATGTCTTGCTTCTCAGTTGTTTTTCTAACAAAAGCATTTGATATGAAACCCTTAACCTCAATTTTCATAAAGTAAATGTGAAAACCTGAGAAAAACATTTTCATAGTTCAGGGAGAGCAGATACCTTGTGCAAATAAAATGAGATTTTTGTCATTTTTTTAACAGCATTAAGTACTGCTTCCTAGAGTCTGAATAGGTAAAATTCCCAGTGACAGCATGTTGTTTATGGGCTTTGAAATGATACTTTCTTTGTTAGACTTCCAGTTCCTTTGGTATGTATTTCCTCTGTCACCTGAGGCTATTTTTCCAACACACAACACATGTGATTTTTTTTTTTCTGCTTTCTGAATAATCAGCTTTTCCTTTTGCTCATTAAGCATAAAAATACAGCCAATGTATTAACACAGTACAAGGTATTAAGAGTGACCAGTCTCTACCAAATACTAAGTTCTTTTGTCTGTTACCTCATTAACATACTTTAATTAGTTCACTACATTTAATGAACATGTTATGTAAAACTCAACATTTTTTATCTTCAGGATAATCATGAGATTCAATCTAATGTGTCAGACTGGACTATATGAATAATTAATACAGTCTATTTTTATTGATTTAGTATAGGGACCAGCTTGACAGACTGGGGAGAGGGGTAGTGCTCAGCATGGTGGGTCAGGCAGCAGCCTGCTGGGAAAGGAGCAGGAGGAGCACCCTGGGAGGGCTTGGCCTTGGCGGGGAACATAGGATGAACCTGAACAGAAATCGGGACACCACTGATGCCAGGTGTCCCCAAGTCTGTCCAGAGTCCCCCGCTGGGAAGAAGCAAAATAAATCTTTGGCTCTGTCTTCTCCTTTTTGTACCTTTCACCTCCTTTCATTGCTTCACTGGTAGCACTGGTTCAAATCAGAAGTGCTTAGTAGTAATAACAGTAATTCATATAAAATGCAATACGTGTATTTCTTTAAAAAAACCCCAGCACATGGGCTATTAAAATCAGGAAGATAACTATTGAACGTTAATTTTTTTAGGCTGCTTGAAAAATGAATTTCCGAAAGAACCTGCTATTTTGATACTTGTGATAGCTGCCTGAACTTCAGTATGTTTTGGGTTATGAGAAATGAAATGTACGAGAAAACTGTGAAACTGCAAAAAAGGTTGAGCTGAGGGGAAATCGTCCTTTCTCTTGTCATGTCAATGTGTGTTCTGTTTTCTCCAACCAGAATGTCCTGTTCTGCTTGGTATGAGAATTTCTGGCTTCCTGAGCATCTGAGAGGCGGGTGGTCAGCCTTTGGCATTGCCTTATGTACCATCTGGATGGAGTGCCCAGTGCTCCAAAATATCCTGTATGATTAAGCCACACGAAGATGTCTCTGCAAAGCTTGAAATTGTCTAGAGCTTTTTAGAAGACACAAAGGCTTTGCTTACGTTACTGGTAGCAAAAGTGCTAGACAGTATAAGTTTCCGTGTGGGCATAATGCCACCTAGCTATAAACACCAGTGGCTGTAAAGCTTTGCAGAAGGTCATACTGATGACCTGGAAAATAGGCTTAGACTTAGATATGTCAACTTGGTAGAGGAGCTTGAGAGCATGAGCAAGGGAAAGAAATGTGTTTTTCTTGAAATAGATTATGGTGGTCCTAGGAATGAGAAGTTCAGATTTTTACTTACAATACATTCATAGCCATTGTATTTTTGGGAGAGGTAATAAGTTGAGGAAGTGAAACATCTGTTTGAATAGAGAACTCATTTCTTTTAATCAGACTAATTCTGTTCCTCCTAGTGGTGAAAGGTGTTTTTTGGTTCTCATGGTGAGAAAGAGGCAACAGGCCCAGATACACCACTACCTTAAATTCAAACTCTGATTTGGTTTCCCTAGCCACCTTTCTCTCTTACTTGTGAAGTGAGTGGTTTCTCAGGGGTTAGAATAGACTATATATAAGCCTACAGTCTATGGACTGCTGGAGGGTAAGTGAAGTAAGAAAGTAATTTAAAAAAAAATGAAAAATTTATGAGAATTGTCTTTTTATGATGTGGTCTGAACTGCTTTTCTTGGCTCATAATGCAAAGTACTGTCTTTAGCATAAATTATTTCTATTGCATTTATTCTTAATACTTCTGCTATCATTGAGTGAATTTTGTAATCTTTTGTTGCTAACTACTTTCTTGAATGAGTTATTTATAGGGATGCATGTTACAGCCAAGGTATTTAAAATAATTTGTGGTAAATTGGCTTTTGCAGGAGTTGTGTAAGAATTTTAATAATGAGGATGAATTTATGAAATAATAGATAGAGGTCTCTCATCAGCTTGCTACCAGGTGGCTGCTGGCTGCCATGTGTTTGGTTTCAAAATACATTTGTCTTCTTTGTTGGGTAGGGAGGAGGCTGCACTTGAGATTGACACTGTCTCTGGCCCGCCATTGGAAAATGCTGTAGATAGTTGAAACGTTCAAAACTTTTACTAGCAGCCTGTGTCAGGTACAATACTTGAATGAGTCTTTTCATAATTCTTCTTATATGTACTATTCTTCTTTGAATTTGCACACAACAGTGAGTGTGTTAAACTGTAGAATTTATCCTTAGGCAAAAGTTGGGTTGGTGACTTGATGAAGAACCATCACGTAGAAGTACTACATAGGGATTTGAGAATAATCAGACTGTTGAAATAGCACAGGTGTTCTTGGATTGTATCTGAGGTGGAATTGGTGCTTTCATATATTGTCTTGAAAGGCAGTCAGGAACTTCTTGAAAAACAGATGTGGGAGGAACTAACAAAAATCTTACTCCTTACATGTAATTAATGAAGTTAGAATATCAGTTATTTAAAACTGAACTCACATTTTCATGTGTGTTTTCGTATCTTCTGCTTCACTTTTGAAAATCCTAACTTCTCGTAATTTATGTGAAAACTTCAAATTAATGTGTCCTTTAGCATTTTATGACTTTTTGTTTTTATATAATAAAACTAGAAATGAATCAAAAACTTGGAGGTCGTCTGTTAGAATTCAAATAATTTATATAAAACAAGCTTCGTAATTACAGTATTCAATGCTACCGTGACTAATACCTTCATGATGATGTTATCTCATTACAAAATTGCAAACAGCAGGCAGTTACAATTTGCATTAGTTTCATAAAAGTTTTTTCATAGTAAACTGCATTTATTATTTTTACCCAAAATACTTTTTACCTTAAGCCAATCCAAGAACCAAAACAGTTTAAAGACTTATCTGAGTTGGTGGTGTTACAGTGATGTGGTCCCATATTCATGTAAGGCATTTAAGTTACCTGATAATATGAGACTTCAGTGTATGGCATGATCTGGCTAACCAGGATAAGTGTGACAACAGGTACAGTTATGTACTGCATTGATAATAAAAGGTTGCTTTGTGCAGCAGTCTTGCAGCATTTTTTCTAGCTGAGTTTTGGAAGTCCCAGGTGGTAAAGCTGGCACCATTTCCCATGTGAGACTGATCTACAGGTGACATAGTTCAAAGAGAGTTTTTAACCATATACTTTTGTGAATTTCCCGATATTAAATGTCAACGTTTCTTCTAGTAAAGATAAAATAGTGTAACTTTTTTTTAAACAAATTTGAAAACATTTTTTGGCATAATGAGTGTTTATGTGTCAGTGACATGTATATTTAAAGAGGATGTTGGAGAAGAGGGAAAGAATGGAAATCCTATCACTGAGTATTTGTCTGATGGATTGATGTCACCTCTTTTTGTCAATACAAGTTTTGTGTTGCTGTCAGCCTTCTTTAGTTGCTGAGTCTGGTCTGAGAACTTGGTGATCAGTTTTTAGTTCACGTATGTACGGTAATGTCTTTTGAAACATTGGAGATGGCACAGGCTGAAGTTATACACCCTCTGAGGGGTACGATGAGGCTGCTGGACAACTGTATTGTGATGAGAATGCCATGGCTTTATAGTTAGCCTTTTCTCTGAAATTTGTGTGGGAATTGGCTCACAGCTCTAACCTAAGAGGAAGCCTTAAAAAGGGTTTTGAGCAGGGGAGACTGAAGGAATGTAATGACTGCTTTCTTGCAGCAGCAGGCTGACAAACTTTCTTTCTCACTTAGCCTTGGATTTCCTTCCAAACTCATTGCTTTTTTTCTCATCAACTTAGAAAACAGTAAGTCTTTAAGAGAGCAGGAAGGTCTGAAACAGGGCTGGGCTGGTGGTGGATATATGCTGGTTCCACTGATGATTTCTGGAAGGAGGTGAGATTAGGAAAGAAATTGTCTAAATCAGGAATCTGATGTATGTTGCTGTCACTCTCTGGGGAGGTAGTCCCACTGCTGGCGTTCTTCATCTCTGATGGAGAGAAAAAAGAAAAGGTGAAATTGACTGCTGCTGAATTCTCTTTCAGGACAAAGAGTGAGGTTTATTATCCTGAGTATATTTAGCCATGATAGATCTGATTATTTAGATTTTAGACTGTCAAAAAGTAGCTACATTTGTGTGTAATGCACAAAAAAAATCTGTCAGGCATTCCAAGTTCATGCACTAGTTTAGGATGAGAAATGATAAACTTCATGCATGTGTATACCTAAGAGGATGCCTATGAAGAATCGCGGAATTAAGTCTCTTCACCTTTGGCAAAAAAACCCCCAAACTCTAAATGTTACCAGTTACACAGCACCACAGTTAATATCTTTATTTAAGGGTAAACACTCTACAATGGGGCTGTTCCAGAAAACCTGCTATTGCACTGCAGATACTGTAATTTCACTCTGGTGTTTGCAATACCCTTTTACTTAGCATGGGAAACAGTGTTTAATAGAACTAGTGCTCACAAGATTTGACTGTTGTTGGTTTGGTTTTTTTTTTAACTGTTGCTTATCATTATAAGAAAAGCATATATAAAATCACCAAAACACCTTCAAAACCAGGAAAGTCCCCATGCCTGAATTGTCCCAAGTATTGGATTTTCTTCACTTTGGTGTTCTTTTATCCTTCTTTGTCCTTTACACTTTTACTCTTTCACAAGTGCCTTGTATGGAAGTCGTTAGCTGAAAAGCAGTTTAAATGTAAAAGGAGGCAGTGTCTGACTTCTGAAGCACCTGTGGGATACTCTGTATGTTCCAGTGGGCATTTCGTCCCAGTTTTCTGTCTTTGAAGCAGTCATTGGTTATTTTTTTTTCTTGAGATCTTAATATTTTTAGAATCACAGAACCATTTAAGTTAAAAAAGACCTTTAAGATCATCAAGTCCAACCGTTAACCTAACACTGCCAGGTCTACCACTAAACCGTGTCCCCGAGTGCCACATCTACACGTCTTTTCAATACTTCCAGGGGTGGTGACTCAGCCACTTCCTTGGGCAACCTGTTGCAGTGCTTTTTATCTATGTCCTTATGTTATTGGGTGTAAAATTATATTTTAAATATTTAAAAAAAATATATGGGCAATTAAATTTTGAAAGCATTTTGAATCTAGGAAATGGTATCTTCTTCCCCATTTTTATCCATAAAGATCTGTGAATTTGTCTAGTTGATACAGTTTGCATCTCTAATGTTATAATTTAATCCAGAGCATCCCAACACCAGCTTTAGGACACACTCCTAGTTTAAGGGGACTTTTCTTTCATCTCCCCTTTCTGTGTTCTTCCTGTATCAACCAGAGGGGGGCTGCCCCCAACCCAGTGCCTGTTTAGGCTGTGGGTGCCTGGCCTTGCACCGTCATAAATTGAGATGTTTAGCTTTTAGTGGAGTGTGTGCTGCTTGAATAGCTTTTCTGTGGCCCCTCCCAGAGAAAGGATGACATGGCAGAGCTAGTGCAGTTAATCTTTGCATGTTTGCTCTCCCTGTGCACCATTTTGTTAACTTTGTAAGAAAGTGTTTTGTTTCTGAGCTCACATTTCAGAATCGATTTTGGCATAAAGTACTTGATGATTTAATTTATTATTTATTTTTGTGGCTGTAGGGGTGATAAAATTAGGTAGTAATCTGTCTGATAATACTACATATTTATGTGATAAGTTGCTTTCATAAAGCACTTTTTACGGTCTTGTTTTCTTTTTCTCATAGAAGAGCGAATCATCATTTGTTGACTACTAATCTAATCCTAAATTCTACTGTTGTAACAGCTCTTTGCCCCCATCACCTCCCTTCAAAGCAGTGGCTTTCACCGCCAGCCATTGAAATTCTCATCCCACATTACAGCCTCCAAGACTCCAAAGGGTATTTAAGCATACAAAAACACTTGTTAACATGACTGAAATAAGCATTTAAAACAACATGGAAAATTCTGGAGTAACTGATGTGTCCAGCATTTTACTTTCTAGATGAGCTTTGACTGAGCAATATTGGCTAAAATTGATATATATTTATTACAATTCTTATTTAGAATCAGTACATTTTATAGCAAATGAAAAAAAATCTAAGTGTGTGTGTGGGTAGATAAATACAGATATTTTAAAAATCCATCTATCTTGCCTATGTTTTATTGATAAAATAAAAACTTTCAGAGGACTGCGATGCACAAATGATGTGCAAATAAGCCGGTATCTGGAGATTTGCAGAGATATTCAGACATGCTGATTGCTTACAAGTATAGGTAAACGAAGGAGTGCACAGCTGAGTTTGTATTCAAAATAACAGCGTGCCAGTATTTTGATATACAGTGAAGGAATTTTGCCTGAACCTGTCTCCTGCTTTTTTTTCCCCCTTGTTTGAACTGTAGCAGAGTTTCATCTGCTTTAGAGGTAGTTCTGCGTATGTTGTAATTGGACATAACCTTTTTAGAGGTATGCCTTTAAGCAAAACAACTGGGGTCTCTGCTTACAATGGGTGTATCAGTGTCGAAGCTCAGCAATGTGTCAGGGTATTTCTCTAAAGCTCTACACAGATCGAAAAGATTATTGAAGAATGCAGAGACACTTTTTTGTGCTAAGTCTGAAATAGAAGAGGCTAAATCCTAAGTGGGCAGAAGTTACATAATTTGGTGATGCTATGCTGATTTATGCCTCTTGAGAGTTTGCCTGCAGGAGAAGCTGGAGGTGATGAGAAGAGATTGGATGAGAGGAAGACCATCCAGGAAAAATTCATCAAATTTTGTCATTCTTGAAAGGACCATCATAACATATGGTAAGGCATATCATTTACCTCAGGCTCGGAGGAAAATGATTTCTGCTAGGAGAATATTAATTTTATTTCTTACAGGATCAGCTGACAGGGTAGACTTTCTCCTGGCTGGTCTTCCCCTTCTGTTTTCTCTAAAGGGAAAGATGGAAGCTTGGAAGTGTCTTATCTGTAGCAGACAAGCAAGTTGGCATTTTGCCATCATTTTCTGCTAGCAGAGAGGATAATGGTAATTATATGTCAAAATTTAACATTTCTCTTCTTTGAAAGAGAACTTTTTAATGCAAAATATTTAGAAAAGTCAGATCTATTCTGAGGCGGATGAGAAGCTAGGATTTGTGAACTGACAAATTTTTCTTAAGAAAAAAGAGGTTTTCTTCAGGGACAAGGGAGAGATGAAAAGGATCAAAAGAAAGGAAGGTATGAGGTGTGCAGTATAACTGTGCTGCAACTTCAGTATGGTGTAATATTTGGGAGATACCCAGAGCAGTATGGCCTGTCGTGCTGTTCCTTCTGTGGAAAGGCTGCTAGCACTTCCTTTGCTAACAGGTTCCAGCATTTTTGATTAAATTGGTATTTCTTTGTTTATCAGGAAAATAAATTTCTGTTGTGCTGTATAAAACGGAGTCTAAATTCCATCATCACTGTCGTGGTTTAACTCCGG
>NW_010235055.1:0-57735 GCF_000690775.1 Eurypyga helias
GAACTTGCTAAGGGAATATGGAGCATTCTGTTTGTTTTAACAGTATCGCTGGCTCAATTTCATCTTTAGATTGGCTGGGTTAAAATATGGTTGGGTTCATGGGTATAGGATTGGTATGACATGCTGTCATGTCTAGTCACGGCCTTCATATGAGGCAAGAGGCAAAGGAGTACCTAAATTGTGATACTTATAACTGATTAAAGGAGACAGCAATAGCCTTTGTTAAGCAATTTACCTTTATTACCTTGCTGTGACATGGACTTCCATTGCAATGGCTTTCACCTTTTTTTATGTAGATGAGAGAAAACAAGCATGAATGTCCTTATGTCAAGAGACAAATGAAAGTCCTTACAGTAAGGCCTCAAATTAGTTCCTTGTAGTTGGTACCTAAATCCGTTTTGTGGGTTTTTTGTTTGTTTGTTTGTTTGTTTGTTTGTTTTTTACTTCATTCAGTATAGAAATATCAGTAATCTCATGGAAAAAATCCAGGACAATTCCATACTAAATTATTTTATTAGACTAAATCCAGCATTTTCATCATGATTGATATAAATCTACCATAATCCAGGAACTTCTTAACAGTCATATACAGATCCACAATGAATAATACCATATGGATGTTAAGGACCTATTTTGAAATCCTGCGTTTTGATCAGAGATGTAATTCAGCATTGTATGTTGGGTGTTTTCCATAAAAATACCATAGATTGATTGAACAGAATCCAATCTCACAAAAATCTCTTGTACAATGAGAGTGCCATGGGATTCATTTTATCATTGGGAATTTTTCCATGTTTCTTGAAATTAGACTCTGTGTGGAAGAAGTGCTTTTACTGGTACATGGCTATGTTAATACAATTTGGTGATACTAAATTTTAGAATTGCCAAGAAATCTGAACTTGTCTTGAGGATTCAGAAGATTGGGAGCCAACTAACCTTGGCTCCTTTCATTCCTCTTCCATCCCAGCTTGTTCATAGAGAGCCTTATCTCTTTTGCTGTATTCTTTCTAGTGAGAACTACTCATGTCTTCTGCATATGCCTGGTAGGCATCGAGCGCTGACAGCAGTGTTCATTATCTTCCGTCTATTGATCCTTGCCCTACCCACTGTTGAAGATCCACTGTAGTTGCTCACACAGTTGGTAGTGAGCCCATTTCTTTATACATGAAACACGTAATTTTGCTAGTTTACCCTTAATCCCAGTCACAGTGCTGGGATTTGGTGTGGTGAGGAAAGACAGATGAGCAAACTGGGAGAATGTCAAGCCTATGGCTGGCAAGGCCCCTGCCTTGCTGTCTATGGTATCGCCCTTGGCTGCTGTCTCCCCAGCTCTGAGGGAGCAGACCACCGTTGCTGCAACCTGAGGGAGGGAGGGCATGCTGGCCAGAAAACAGTGATTTTAAGTGTCTTAGTCCAAGTATCCTAGATGAAAGATCCAACTCAGTTCTGCTGTCTTGCGACAGAAATATTTCTTTCTCTGGTGACAGAAATTCTACTTTGCTTTATAAAATAACTTGAAACTGAGCTGATTTCTAGGTGTCAAGCCACATGTGACTTAACCTATGTCCTCTCAACTAAAGGGAAATGATGGAAAGTTAAATTAATAATGCTGTTAAAATACACAGAATATTATTACTCTATTTGTATTGTTTAATTTTATTTTTATTCTTGTCACAGTTAGTACCTTCAGTATATTCAGAATGTGCAATGAAAACAAACAAGAGATATTTTTGCCAGTCTGCCTTTCCTGTCTGATATTCCACTACAGCTATAAGGACTTTCATTTTATAATGTTGGATTTTTGCCATGTTAAAATCCATTGTAATAAGATAAATAAGATACAAAAGCACACCCTATAACAAGTTCTTTGTATCAAGCTCTAACACAAGACTATTTTGTTTGTATAGATAAAAAAATTAAAATTTGAGATCTGTGCAATTCCTGGGTACAGTAGGGTATATAATGATATTAGCTTTCTGTGATAATTCTTACAACTATAGATAAAAGCAAACTATTGTTAATAATTAAATAATGTATTTTAGGTAACAAGAACCAGTATAGTTCAGTTTTTAAATTTTTGACTACTAGTTATCCTAGTCACAAATGTTCATCAACTCTTAATTGATTAAATATGCTGTTCAATTTAACCATTCAGGAAGTAGGTTAAAAAAATACAACCAATAAATGTATGCAAATATAAGTTTATGTACTCTTTGAACTAGTGAGTTTATAATGTGCCTCATACTTTCCTAGGGAAGAACATCTTTCCTCTTCCTCATGGATGTAAACCTCATATTTTTAATCCATAAGTTTATGGTATAATGCTAAATCTTATATAGGTCAGTTTTAAGAAGGTGGGAATGTAATGTTCTCTTTTTCATAATGAAAGCTCTGCAGTTATTTAGAATAGTGCATTATGAATATACTAAAAACCATGCATATTGCTGTGAAGCAGATGATGAAAACATACATATGAATATTGTAGTCAAACATTATTTACTTCAGACCCATTTGAAGATACGTTGTGGTACTTTTACAACACTGTTGGATCAGATTCTCAGCTGGCATAAGTGAATGTAAATCTCTTGATGGAAATGGAAATGTATTTATTTGTATTGTCAGGGAGCGATCATAAATGATGTAATTCTTCCCGACTTATACTATTATACTTTGTATGGAACCATGCCATCATGTACATGCATCTGACACTGTAGAGTTGCTGCAATTTTCTGCAAAAGCTATTTCTCCTTGTTAAGAATTTTGGTTAATTTTCATATCATTTTTAGTACTTCCTTACTTTTTTAATGACGTGGCTCTAAATCAGTAAATTTTTAGTAAGTGTTGAAAAATAGTTTAAAATCAAATTTTGATTCTGAAATAATCTGTAATCTGAAACATTCTTACTGGAAATGAGGTGAAAATATTTAAAGAAATCTGCATCCAAACAAGCTTTAAACTGAAATAGAACACATATCTACTGACTCTGTGAATGGATCCTACTCAAAGCTTGAGTGAGGTTAAAATTTTTATTAATAATTACAGATAATTTATATATATGAAAGTATATTGTTTACAGCAAGTTCACATCAAAAGTAATGTTATTTTAAAAATGTAAACAAATTATTTGTACAGCCAAATGAACATCAAGCAAGTGGACAAAGCTGGATTCTTGTAAAGTAAATAGTTCAGCTGTTTGGCTTATACTCACAGCACTCACAGCAAAATATCTGGATCAAAGCATCAGCAACTGCCTGTGATTGATTTATAATATACAAGTAGCTCTCTCCTCGTTTAGTTGGTGTTATTTAAATCTCATCTGTAGCACTACTTTTGAAATAATGGCCAAGAACAATAGAAGCTTTACAAGATTTGTGAACAATGTGGGAAAGAAATGCCTTCTGGATTTAGATTTCGAATACTACAATAGTCTAGCAAAACGCAAGATGGACTAAAAATCTGCTTCCAGCATAGTTTACAACCTGTAATTCATACTTTAGATTGACCTTATTTGGGTCACGATCTGTGTGCTGACTTTTTCGCTTCAATTTATGTTGAAAAGTGGAAAAATGGGGAAAGCCTCACTATTATTTTCTGACATTTTGTAATGCTTTCTTGGAATTTTGCAATGTACTGAAATAC
The DNA here is from genome assembly GCF_000690775.1 of Eurypyga helias. NCBI lineage: Eukaryota > Metazoa > Chordata > Aves > Eurypygiformes > Eurypygidae > Eurypyga > Eurypyga helias. The sequence continues at coordinate 3,640 of NW_010235055.1, forward strand.
TTGAGAGAGTTGCTTGTGAAAAACTGCTGAGATATTTTGGACTTTGCAACCTTTTTTAGTTCAAGTTAAAAAACGATTCTATTGAAACTGTCCTACCTCTCAGAAATGTTTGTTAGCCCCACTAACTGCACCTTTATTTCTAGATGAATGTCCTCAGATTAAAGAAATTTACTCACCTTTGCACTTCTTTGAATTCACATGCCTGTACATATATATCAGATACAGAGCACTAGAAGATCTTGTTTATTGTCAAAATTCATATATGCAAAAAAGTCTTTCAAGTTATGCAGAAGTAGGAAAAATGTCTGTATGATTTTCGCTGCTAGCATTTGGCGAGACTAAAGGGAAATGAAACAAACAGATGTCCTATAAGCTGTCAAGACCTAATAAGTCTGGTATTAATAGACATGTCTGGGCCAAGTACTCTCTAGAGATAGTAACAATAATTGTTGCCTCCAGATAGTCACATGCCTAGTCTCTGCAATTTTCTAAAGGGTTCAAATTCTCAGTTGTTATGTTTTTAAAAATTTTTAATTAATCATTACTTATTATAATGCTGTCTGTAGATTTAAGTATCCACCCCTAATGAGGTGTCTCAACATGAAACGATGTTTAAGGGTTTTTTAGTGGTGAATAGGAACTGATAGCTTAATTCCTTCTGCTCTGGAGGGCTGGTATGACTTGTATATGAAGAAATGCTAGTTTGAACAGATATGTTTGGCAACTTCCATCAAAATGATGAGACTCAGACTCAGGCTATTTCCTCACAGAAGTATTACAGTACAACTTGCCCTCCATTGTCACCTGGTGGCTCTGTCAACTAACACTACGCTCGACAGCATCTCACATGCTCAGGAAGGGGGATGAGTAATACTTTCAGAGACAGTCTCCTGTTCACTTAGCACTCTGGATATGAAATGATATTAACAAATCAGCTTTTTATTTCTTCTAGTAGAGTACAGCAATTTTTGGTCTTTTATTCAACCACCGTCAAACCATTTATGTGAACACACATAGGCTATTCCCCCACATACTGGGGAATTTAAGTTTCTTATACAAATCGCAACACTCCTGTATGGAAAGCATGCTGGGAACAATTGTAAACACAAGTAGATAGAGGGATTGACAGAGCGCATTATTTTGTTCTAATATTTAGCCTAGCTGAGAATAATGCTATTTGCCTTGCTAAGTAAGTCATCACATCAGTCAGCCACCCTCCTAGGAAGGATCTTCAAAGAAACCAACTCTCTTGTGCTTTCTTATTCTCTAACTCGTTTGTGCATATTTGTGTTTATAATACCTTTCTTACTTCACTTGGTTATATATCCTATCCTGACCTACAGTGTTCTACAGGCTAGACACTGTATTTTAAGATGTGTACATAAGTAGGCATCACTTTACCCTGTTTGCTGAGGTATTGCTGCAAAAGGTACCTTCGTAGTGTGTTGTTGTTTGCTTTGATTAAGTCTATGCTTCTTAGCGGTCGTGCACTTCTCGAAAAAAGCGTTATGTTACTGTATTCATTACAGACAGTCCTTGTGACTTATTTACAGTTTCTTGTTTAGGTCACCTATTTCTAGAGTATTATATGTACTGCTAAGGTTTTAAGCTTCATTGTTCCTGCTAGAGTTTTAGAAAATAAAATTAACTTTGAATAATGAAAAGCTGAGATAGATCCAAAATTCTAATGAAAACCAATGTTCTGTTTGGAAGACAACACGTATCATGAAATGTATGCATTTTTCTGGAGGGTTGGGAGTCCTTTGCCATTTTCTTTATTTATGCATACATGATAAACTGTACTCAGAGAAATACTCATGGGCTGTGTTTATCCTGGAAAGCATTCAAAAGACTGAATTGTCAGTTTCACCAGGTCGTTCATTAAGCATTTACATTTTCAGATATATCTGATACCTATTGCCCTCATCAGTATACTCACAAACATCCAGAGGAAGTAAAATTATCTGTATCTTAAGAAAATACAGTCTTGTATGTAACTTCACTGTAGATGAACATGAACTTCTTAGTGGCAGTGCTGTGGCTTTCTTAAAGAAAGAAAAGTTTTTAGGGTTTTTCACTTTTAAAATGGTTGAGTCAAATGTTTTCAACCACTTAATAAAAACAAGCTGGTACTAAGCTTTTAAAATAAGACTTAAAATGGCTGGAACTAGAAAAAATACGTTTGCACAGAAATTGGAACATTTCTGCAAGTTTGTGGTATTCTTTTGGGTCTTCAGTAGAAGGAACTGGTATACAGAATCTGTTCTCTGATTGCTTTGAAGTAAAATAGCTCTTGTCTCCTAGTTCAAAGTAGGCCACAGATAGGCATCTTCTGAATTTAGTTGCACAAATTTAAGATGGTGCTACCCATCCATTGTTTGTCACCAGTCAGAAGCTGAACACATCCCTCCCCTAAAGCTGTTAGTTGGTATGTATTTCCAGTTCACCTCCTGCTGAGTCCGCCTGATAATAATACCCACTTGCAGTTATGCAGTACACTAGGGCAGCTGAGTTGGTCTGACACAAATAAAGGGGTACTTGGGCAGGCTGCCTTTGTAGAGAAAAGTTGGCAGTGACAACTAGGTAAGGGTTAAGTAGTATGCAAAGACTGTGTCTTTCAAGACAGACATCAGTTACTGGCTATGACTCTAAGAGTGCTATAAAGCTCAGAAAAGTTTTCAATTGTTTTTATGTCAAGACTAGAGTACTTCTGATTTTTTAAGTGGCTGATACTATTAACTAATGTGCTGGCAGTTGCTATAACTTCAGCTTTATGGAAAGGAAAAAAGTTTGAAACAAGCTGATGTTTAAGTTCAATATTTCCAGCTGCCTGATTTGTGCAGTTTGACTTTTCCTTACATTCTTCTTTCTTATTCCCTTGTCTGACTATTGTTCTGACTAGCCTAAAGTCCAAAGAGTGTGTGCTTTGCTGAAGTGTATGTGAGTATGCTGGCAGTTCTCAGCTTGGCCAGGTATGTGGTAATCAATTGATAGAAAAAGTTCTTTAGCTGTGGAAAACCCTCTTCTGAACAGAGGGAGAAGGCTTAGCTTTTCCTTGTGCTATTTCTTACATCTTGTCATTTATATTTGATACTATGTTATACTAGTATGCCTTTTATGCTTTTCTTATTTTTTCTTAATTCCTTCAATATGCATTCTGAATAGACACTGAAGTAAAATCACTGATTCATGGCTGATCAACATGCCAGTTTTTCAGCTGTTAACTCTGACTGTAAAGTACCACTTTTATTTTATTTATGACTGCAGAGTATGTGACTCTTTGAGGGACAAGTTTTGTTCAAAGTGTGTTTCTTGAAAAGAACATGGTATTTGCTCAGCCAAAATCCATTAGTAGAAAGCTATCCAACAAATATGAAAAAAGTTACCCCCACTCCAAATCACACAGGTTGTTTATCAAAACAACTTCAGCAATTGCAGGTTTAAAGTCTGCCTAGATTAAGATATCTAAATGGTCTGAATAACTACTGGGGAGCAAAGAGATAATATTTTACTCTTTGTATGTGTATTTTACAAAGTAAAACCTATTTTGAATCAGATTGGAAAGATTTTTCTCTTTCCACAGATCTGTGCCAGAATCCAATTATAGAACACATCCCAGTAATGGCAATAAATAATAGTTATAACAGGAGAATGAGGAATGGGAAGGCATGCTACAGTTTGTTGTTGCCAAATAAGACCCTTTAATAAGAAGCCTGCTTATTCTCTTTAAAGTGACATTTCAAAGGTTTTCTTCCCCATTTACAGCTTAAGGATTGGTACACTTCCAGCATCTTGGTGCTTTTGAAAATGAACTAAATGAAGCATATTTTTTAAACTTTAACAGCTTATTCGTCCTCTACATAAAATATCTGAAGCATATAAGGAATGAAATCCTGACCACTTTGAAGTCACTTGGAAAATTCTTTTTGTCTCTCAGTGAAGCTAGTATTTCACCCCAAGTGACTCAATTCTTCCACTATTCTAAATTGCATTTTAGAGACCAATCTTTTTGTGGAGGAAGTCAGGTTGCCATTTTACATCGTTATCCTGTTTTACACTTCAAAATAATATCCAACTGGAATCTTGCTCGAACTCAGTAAAGAACAGATTATTCTCTTCAGCTTTTCTACCAAGTCACAGAGGCCCGAGAGCCAATACGGAGTTTAAAAATTTTCACACTGAAAACCATAAGGCCACATAAGGGTTGATGCTTCTGTGACTGTACAGTAAAGACTATACACAGAAGGACTTTTCCTGGGAAGAATTAAGAATGTTGGCTGCTTCAACAGAAAAACATCAAGTCCAACAGTCATGACTTCTAGAGAGTCATAGTGGCTATTTCACTGACATTACGCTAGGGTTTCTCATTGCGGTTTACAAACCTATTGCAGAATAGGGGTGGGACACAGTAAGAGTATTTCTTTGTGCATTTCCACTGCTGATTAGTTTCCCTCCACTTGTTTGCTATCAGTTCATTTTCAATCAAGGAAATATCTGTGCTTGCTTTCTGATGGTAATCACCCACAGCATTCAAGATTTGTGGGGGTTGACACTGAATCTACAGACCTAATGAGCTCTGTGCTGGAAGGGACACGTAGTGAAGTCAGAGCCATCAGAGTGATGACTTTAGGGACTTGCTGTCAATAGGACTTAAATCTCAGCAATTTTCATGGAGCCGTTCGCATGTTTTGGATTACTTGGTTCTAAACCTCTTTCCCCATCTGGTGTCTGACACAGAATATACTGTGGATGCAGAACGGTAGCTTGTCTTGGACAAATCTGAGGGTATCCAGCCGTGTCAGTGTTACAAACAACTTTTTTTTTTTTCTTATTATGGAAGTAAATTGTAGCACTTTTGAAAGTGCACAGGATAAAATACTGGACTGAATGCAGATGTTAAGACAAAAGATAGACCCCCAAAAAGAGGGTGAAAAACACAGGATATATCTTGAAAAAAAAAAAAAAAAATTACTATGTCCAGAACTGCAAGATGGATAATATGTTCTTCATTATAAATCTGGTCCAAATTCCTTTCAACAGGGAGACATACTGTAAAGCGTACCAATAATATTGTCCACAAATAAGTATGACTAGAGTAAGTAGATCAGTGATAAAAAAAAAAAAGCTTGCAATCTATAGAAGTTTATATTTGAATGTTTATAGGCATGGGAAATATGTAATCCCTGTGGAGGTAAGCACATTATTTTATCCCTGTATCTGGGTTATTGTACAAGGTATGCTTCTTCGGTAGAAGATGCCAGACTCGCAGCCAATACATGTTTTCCTTTGCTTCCTGTCCCTTTGTTTGTAGGAAGGAAGCAAATGATGTATTTAAATTGTGAATGTGTATTTTATGATACACAGTAAAACACTCCAAAAGGTGAATTGAGAAAGACATTTGCATCATAGGGGCAATTGACCTTTTTCTGGTGACATCATCAAATCTTGTCTCAACATGAAGACTGAATCTTTTAGTGTCTACCCTTATGGTGTGTGTCAGCACTGTGCTGTAACTTCAAGTAAGTAGTACGAAATTCTCCATAGCCTACTGTTAAAAATCTGCGTCATCACTGGGTAAATTGCTGTGCCGCCCCAGTAAAGTACTTTCGGTTTATATATATGCCCTTACATTAGCAGCTTGCCTCTTGCTCCTGTCTGTGACAAAGATAACTCTCACAGCACACAGCCTGTAAGTAATACATTTCCTAACACAAAAAAGCAAAAAAGGTGTGTTGCCGTCTTGGTACTAACATTTCTTGGAGCCAGAAATGTAACCCTGGAATTATTAAATCTGGCCTACAAATATAAACCCCAAAATTCTGGCAGTTCTAAATCTATTCTGTCTTAGGTAGTTCTGTTTTGCATCTCAGCTCTGCCATTGCAGGTAAGGAGTTACAGTATAATTGTTGTTTACTAACATCATCTGGTCTCTGACTTATAAACAAATATACAAAGGTAGCTGAATGGCTGTGAAAGGATGACAGGAGAATGGAAAAACTTGAAGGTGTGCTTGCATGGGAGTAGCATCACGTGTTAGCACTGTCATTGTGAGATTATGTTTCACACCTTTGTTAAAAGCAATGTGCAAGTCCAGCATCTCAGAGGTAGCCTTAGAAAGAAACTTATCCAGAATTTCATGTCATGATTCTTCCTTAGGTCCTGTGATATCCTGTGGCTTTTCAGGCTAACCCACAATACAGAATTGAACCCAGTATCTGCCTCTCTTGCTGCTTCTTACTCTTCTGTCTTCCTATTACACCTCGAATAAAAGGCTTAATGAGATGGCAGCTGTGGTATGCCTCCTGTCTGCAATCGCAGTGCCCAGGCTACACCTGAACCTGGCTGCTTTCATATTTCTGAATGGCTGATTCTGATTAGATTTATTTCAGACTGTGGCAGAAACCTTGATTTTTAGTCAGTTCAGAGTTTGCCTAAACTGTGGTAAGCATACAGCTGGTGATCTTCAAACTAATTTGTAGTGATCCAGCTGCCACCTGCCTTTGTAGCAATGAGTTAAAGAATAGGGTGAATTGATCTGTCCTGGATTGTGATGTTAGGCTTGGAAATGCAACAAATTAAAGCAAAGGGACCTGAAGAAGCCCATGAGCAGAGATATATATTCTCATTCCCACCTGATGTGCTTCTACATTGGCTCATGCTGCTATTGTGGAACCATTAATCAACTGCATTAGAATTGCTTCATGTAAGTAAACAGGTAGATGGAATGTAATGGGGAGGCTGTAATGCAAATCCTGAATAAAGCAGCTCCATAGCTCATTTATAGCAAAGGTTTTCTTTCTCTCCTGGGAAGAGTGCAATTTACCTAATGCTATTTACATCTTAGTAACATTATTGGCAACGGGCAATGTGTGCTGTCAGCAAAACATCCACTTTGTACTAAACAGAATGAAGTGTTCTGCTCAGTGTGCTTACAGATGAGCTTGACTTGTAGGATGTTTTCACCCCACTTTTGACTTTTATTGCATTTGGCTTGGGGAAGTATGTTATATGCAACATATTTGCCCAAAATATACAGTGCATTTTCCCAATATTTCCTTTATTATTGTTATTGATGAGACCAACCCAAACTACTTGGTCTGACAGCGATACTGCATTGCATCTAAGAGGACTACTTTTTCTACAGTGTTTTGAAATATTACTTTACTGTATTAGTGATAATATGTATAATGATTTTATCACTGCACATAGCCCATGTATGCAAAGTTTCCCTCACTGGGTTAAAAAAATAAAAAGGAACTTTCCTATATGCCTTAAACAGTATTATATAAAGTCAGTTTGAACCCTTGATTAGAAAGTTTTCAATGGTCTAGATTCATCTCTCGGGTTAGCCCTGTGTGTAGTGGCATTGCCCTAGAAGCAGAGATAAGATGATATTGTGTGCCTTGTAAGAAAAATTGGTAGCAATGATCTCAGGTCACAAAACTCTGCCTTGCAGATCACACTCATACCACGGCAAACCCTTTTTACCCTGGTGAATTCCACTGGTTTCAATGAAATCGATTGTCTGATTTTGCAGATACGTTCACAATTCTGTCAGCATTGACAATAACAGACTTACTGTGGATTTTCTTAGGGATAGCAGAAAGGAGATTCTGCTTTGGTCCATTTATTACAAAAATGGTTGAGTTTGCCTTTGAAAACCCTGTTCTGTGTAACTTTCTGTTACCAGTCAGGTTCTAGTTCAGCAAAAGGTTTAGTGGCAGTTGTGCACATTTTGGGTGTGTCAACACTGAAATATACCAACTGGATGGAGTTGAAATGTAGGGTTTATAGTCTGAAAACATAGGAAGCCATTTTAGACTGATCTTTTATTTAAGTTTTAGACTTGAAACTAAAGGTGATCTTACTGAAAATGTACAAAGAAAATAGTAAAAAGGACATCTTTACCAAAACCAGTGTTGATTGAAAAGCTTCTTAATTCTTCTCTGTTTTGAAATTATAGAGAACACAAAAATCTTGTGTGCTCAGATTTTACATTAATTGTTACATGTCAAACTTCAAGGTTTTGCTGGGTGGTGAATGGAAGTTCAATGTTTCTCCAAAATGCATGCCTACTTCCAAGATGAACAGAACTAGTGTAGAAGCCTCAAGAAACCAGGCTTTCTTGGAAGTTTTATGGCACTTTTATATTCTTTAATGGAAGTGCCCTTTACACAGCATTTGGGTGCTTCTTTAGACAAACCAAGTCTGGTAGTTTATTGAACATAGAAAACCACGAGTCGCCAAGTCTCAGATGTGAGCTGATGTTGAGAGTCAGTGAAACTGCCTTAATTTATATTTCATGAGTTATTTCATTCACTTTTAAAATATATTTTTTTAAGGACAAAACTGATGAATCCAAAGAATAGACTTTGTTCTAATTGTAAATTAATAGGGTTTAGTTTCCTGGTTTATCTAGTGTGTGTAATTTGTGTTATTGCATTTCCAAAATTCTTGGGTTTCTTAGCAAGTGCTGGATTCTTCACGTAAAACTCATTTATCTTAACTTCCTGTGAAGAAGGATGTGTGCCGCTGACCACATCTTTTCCCCTTTCTGTCCTTTAGGTTTGGTTTTCATTAAAACAGTGGTTTGCTGTGATCTTTGCTTATATTTTTATTATCAGAGAAGAATTTTAAAAAAATATGGCCTGTGCTTTTTGAATGAGTAATATAATAGCTTGTAAGGGATTACTTGAACATGATCTTCAATTTCCCTAGTCCAGGTTGTAGGTAGAAATTTAATTTCTGCTCATAAACTTCGTGGCAAATGTATTATTCTTTTTAATGTGAGTTATTTATTCTCATTAACATAGCTTTTACTGATCATAGGAAAGCAGTTAAACCAAATGGAAAACTAGGATCCAGAACCTCTGCTGTCAGAGACAACTGTATCATTTAGGGCATTACAAAAATTTATCAGTGGTCCTCCTTGAAACCAGTTAGGTTTCTTGCCCTTCCTAGTTCCTAACTAAAGGGTGTTCCAAAATACACTCCTCCAACTTTTGGCCTAAATTTATTTAGGGCTTCATTGAAGAAAATTTCTCTCATTCTGGCATTTTATTTAACCTAAGTAATTTTTTTCTTCCACAGTCTTGTTTAGGAAGAGAGAAATAATTTCTCTTGCAGACTTTATTTTGCTTGGATAGCAAACTAAGTTGCCTTATATCTTTCTTAGAATAGGTTAAATAGGAACATATAATTATTCTTTACCTGTTTCTGCCTGACTGATTCTTTCCTGACTATGAGTAATGGAAACTGTGGACAGGAGGTTCTGTTGTAAACCAGGACAGCCAGAAATTACATCCCCCCTCTCCCCCTACACCCCCAAACCAGAAAAAGCTAGCAGTATTTAGTCAACACTTGACTACAAACCATCGGTTTGAAACAAATGAGACTCATAGAATAGTTTGGGTTGAAAGGGGCCTTTAAAGATCAGTGCAGAAAATGCAGTGTTAAGATGCAGTGGCAGGTAGGAGTGTATCCCAAGTATTCAGGAAAGTTCTAATGCCATTGCACAAAGCACTAGTGATACCTTCTGTGTCCTGTTTTGGAATTCATGTTTTTGCTGTCCATATTACATTGAAATCTTACGGGTTTGTATTTAAAAGTTACCTGTTCTCCTTATGAGATGACCTCTATGGTGGCGTAGCTAATGTCCTGATTGGTTTGTTCAGGGAAAGTGTTTTGACAACACTTAGTGTTTTCACAACACTTAAATGTAAGCGATGAACAAATAGAGGTGTCAGTATTCATTCCACCTAAATGACACACCTAAACTAGAAGGCTCATCTGTCCGGAATCTTTCCTAGTCACCAGGAAGAGAGATCTCTTTGCATCAACTGTAAAGGCAAATCATTCTCCTGACATAGCCACCTAAATGTGAAGATTTGAATACCCTCCTTTCTGCCTTCAGCCATCTTTATTAACATGTTCTTACTTTGTATAAGAATTTATTTGTTCAGTGTCCAACTTGGTGTGAAAAGGCATTTTGATAGGCGTGTCTACTAACTCATAAAAAGTCCTGATCCTAACTCCAAACGACTTAGAGCCTTTAAGGAGTGGGGAAGAGGGATACAAAATGATACATGTGTGATGTTATCTACTTACAGGTACTGTCAGTTTTAAAAGTGCCTCAGTCTTGCTATGGTTAGGGAGATGAAATTAGAAATCCTTGTGATTGTGTAGCTGAAATCAGTCATGTGGAGCTATTAATAAAATTATGTGCATAGATAAATATTTGCCAGGTCTTAGCTTATGAAAATATTTTTTGTATAGGTACCATGGTAGGACTGCATCCTGATCAGAGACTGAAAGTTCTAGAGAGAGAAGTCTGAATATAGAGAAATTGGAAATGGTAGCTGATCCAATTGATAGTACTCCCTTTTTGTCATAAATTTTTGAGAAACAAACTTCAGTACATATGCATTAAAGTTTTTATTAGCAATAATTTTCATCTTTCTGCACAAACCTGTAATTTTCACTTTGCCACGCCTCGTGCAGTATTTTAATAATGTATGATTTTTCACGTTCTGCTTGTCATCTCAGTGTTCTTGGTTTATTGAGAAAGTCCCTTTATGTCTTTAATATTTGGACCCTCAAAGAGGAGCTTCCTAAAAATGTTAAACTCCTAAACAAAATGGGTTCTTGTATCTCCACTTCTGTGCACATAGATTCACAGAATTACACAATCACAGAATGGTTGAGGTTGGAAAGCAACCCTGGAGGCTATCTGGTCCAACCCTCTGCTCAAGCAGGTCCTCCTGGAGCTGGTTGCTCAGGACCACGTCCAGGCAGTCATAGGTTGTCTATCAGGTGTATTTTCTGAAAATTACTAGTATTTATATTTTAAACTGTATTTGTTGCAAATAGTGCCTGGAACTTTAAACAGCAGCTTATTATTGCAAAACTTATGTATTTAGAATCTGTAAGTGTCTGTGGAAGAACCACATAAGCACACCTGGGAATACTAAAAATATCTCATTCTCACTTATTTACTAGATATTAATTTATTGGCTCTGGAATAAATGTGTTTTAAGTATTAAGCTCTCGAACACAAGGTGAAAGAACTAGAAAAAGCAGCTGGAAGTACTTATTAAATAATCAGTTCCATCTCTCTACCGGCATTAGTAATACTTTCTGTAAGATGGCCCCAGCTCAAGTTTACACAACTGCAATAACTTAGATCCTGTCACTTTCTTCAGGAATCGGCCCATGGCTGGCTGTCCCATGGAAACATTCCAGTTCCAGGGCATCCTTTTGGCCTCACAGCATCAGTAACACATGCTTCACATTTTGTCTGAAAAGGGGACACACCAAGAAGTCAAAGCGTAGGTATGCTGTGCCTAGCAGTAATAGTAAAGTTAAAAGGGATATTGTGAACTTCTATAGTGATTCACTCAGTGGCTTCTTTTTTTCCAGAGAAATACATGAGTAAAAGTTGAAAATAGAAAACAAAAAACTTCATGAACTCCAATTGGCACATGTCCCCAAGGTTGTGTTTTCTCCCTTCAGCAGTTTTAAACTCGGCAACCAGAATGTACTTAACTGATGTTGTGTGTAAGCCAGAGGGAAACCCAGGGTGTGCTAGTCCTGGAAGTTTCATGGTAACATGAACAAAGCTTACCAGTAAAAAAGAATTGGCTTTCTCTGTGTTCCATGCTTTGTTTCCAGTTTGTGTAGAGTTAGATGTGCGTGGAAGAGGGTTGCAGCTTTAGGTGTATCTCGCTAAGACAGTCTCAGTTACTCTCGTTCACCCACAGTAGTTTTAAGCAGTAAAAACTCTGTTGGAGTCTTCAATATAGGCATACCAGAGTGACTGTGTGTGCAAACTCCACACTTGCTGGCTGTGCAATTGTTGCTTTCCCTGTATATAAAAAGCTAGCTGGAAACAGCCTAATCCAAATCCTTCTGAAATGAAATAGATTCTAGACACAGAAATAAACTTCGGATGATGCTGTATCATTTTCTACCTTTGGCAGTATTTAGCTTTCCATTGTATTTATAAGGTAACTTACGTGCTATGTGAAAATGTTGATATAATTAATTGTTTTCTCAGTTTCCTACCTCACTGAAGACATCCAATGTTAGGGAAATTCACAGCTGTATGAGACATAGCTAACACAAATGTGTAAATAGTACAGTAGAGTGTGTCTTTGTGGCTAAAGAGTAGAAACTGAAGTAGTATGTGAAGCAGAGAAGTACATCTCTAAATGCTATCAGAATGTTAGATTCTGGTTGTAATCTCATTGGCACACGTTGTGTGAAGTAGCACTACTTCTCAATTTACAGGGATGTCAAATAGATTTTAATTGAAGCTGAAATGAGTAAGGTCAAGATTTCAGAGATGGTCAACTCAAATTGAACTTGGAAGTTAGTATTAGGTATCTGGATTAAATGACCTAATACCAGATGGGAGATAGCTTCTCTAAAAATTGGGCCATACGACCATGGTTCTTAGACTGGCTTGGAGAGTGTAACAGCTCAGTGCCTTAAGGGTCAGAGCAAAATATTACTGTGCTGACAAACAGCATAACTGCGAGTACATCTGATTTACTGAATTAAAATACATCAAGCTTCCCATAATAGTTCCTCCAAAGTAATGTTTTTCTTCAGTTAATTTATTTTATGCCGTATTAGTACAGCAGAGAGTAGAGTGGGGCTTTTTCCTTAATAAAAGCCCACAAGTATTACAGTAATACAGTTGCACACATCAGGTGCTGTTAAGACATTGTTTTGTTCCATGTCCTCTAAACACATATATATATGGAACATATATTAATCTCCTTGATTTTATTATAAAATCAGAAGAGGCTTGGCACATGTAAAGTACAATTAGTCAGTTGAGTCGTGTTACAAACACCCCATGTGTGAACTTGTGAAATCCCTACCTCCTCTCCTCCAGGCAATGTTGATTTTTGCTTCGTAAGTTTCCTTAGTTTGAGACATATCACATTCCTCACTCATTTGGCAAAAATCCCACTTTTTAAAATTGCCTATGTCTATAGATAACATTATCTGGCAGCTCTAGTACTAAGAGTGCAAGGCAAACACTGTACAGTGTGTGTGCAGAGCTGTATAAAGAATAAACTATGTGTTTATTACCAATGGTAAGGTTGTAACTTTGTAGTGGGTTGGGTGGGGTTTTTTGTTTGGTTGGGTTTTGTATCTAGGATTGTTCTAGCTTTTGTTTTTCATCCCATTCCACTCTGATCAGGCTACACCAAAACCCACTGGGAAATGTGTGCATTTCTGCGAATACTTTGCAATACCTTTGGTTACAAAGAAATAGGGCACTTGGGATCAAAAGTTGTCAAGGCTGAGTCAGCTTTGGGTAGATATCCAGACATTTTTGTCCTGGAAATTGAGCAAGAACATGCTTTTTATGAAATTTTATTACCTCTCTGTGTCAGCAGATCAAAAGTGCTATGAGAGTAACCTCTCTCACGATCTTTCTGTCTCACATTCTTATTTTCTCATGTTTCTTTCACTTCATCCTTTGCATATTCCTTAAAGGGGAAGGTTGAGAGAGAACAATACATTATACACATTTCAAAATAATATATGCTTTTGGCTTTCATTCTCAAGGAGAAATTGTGTGAAGTAATTTTCCTGTTTATGAAATTCTTTGCTGCTGTTACCACATGGACTTGAGTCAGAACTATGTAACTGATCTCTTGGGGCATCCTTCAGAAGCCATACCTTGAGAAACTTTTTTTTGCACTGTGGACCATTAAAGATGACAATGGATTTCATGTATGTATCCAAAATCCAACAGGATGTAGGCATCTCACCTGTGTGTCTTTCTGAAAGCTGAACTGCAGCTCATGTTTTTTTATTTGGTTTTATTGTGCAGTACTATATTAGTATGAACAGTAGTAGAAACTATCATCATCTTATGCTGTACCGTATACAAGTTACAAAGCATGGAACAACAACTTGAAGTTTTGCTGTCAGTAGACAGAAGAGGCAAAGTAGGTAATAAGAGATAAGGAGTCTAAAAGAACAATAAAACAGTATTGGCTAACATGATACTCAGTGGTAGCTGGGCATGAGACCTTAATAGTTAGCTCTCATGTATTAGTAGTTTTGTGGGCAGTACAGCAAAAGAGCCTTGGATGTTTGAAATAAAACTTTCTGGATGTTTATGGGGTGTGCTTTACCCAAGTGTAAAGAACAGCATGAGGAAAACATCCAGTGATGATTTGTTAAAATGTAAGAGATAGCAGAAGGTATCGTGGCTGATCAGAAGTGGAAGCTGAGATTTGGATAATGAGCAACAGATAATTGGCATGGAATAGGTCAGAGATAGCAGAGTCATAAAAAATGAAGGATCTGATTGGTGAAGAATAAGGACAGAACTTGGTTCTAAGATTTTTATTTATTTTTCCTAAGATTTGCACCGAAGAGTCACTAGGGGTTTTAATGGCTGCACATTCAGTGGTGATCCAGAGTCAGGAGCAAGATATGGGGCATCTTGAAGAAGAAAAGCTTGAAATAGCAGCTTTAAGTAGTGAGACTAGTGATGAAATGGAGAAAAGATATATAGACATTGTGGAAAGGTGAGTAAAGATGAGGCCTTTTGTGTCTGCTTTTAAAGCAGTTAGATACTAAGGAACATTTGTATTGTGAAGGATAGAGCTGGAGAACACTAGGGAAATTAAAGGAGTAAGTTTTATAGAACTTCAAACTAGAAAATTAATTATTCTGGAGAGGCTGAAACAACTTTTAAATATTCTTATAAAAAGAGTTCTTCCTGAAATCAGCACAATTCTTTGAAATATTTGGAGGGGTTAATTTTTTTTTTCTTCCCCAGTGAATAAAAATTTTATCAATTTTCTAACAAGGTCTGGCTCAAGCGTATCTTTTGAACGCAGAAGAATTTTCCCTTCCTACACTGATGTCAGTTAAGTTGCTGCTTCTTCAGTCTCTTTATTTATGCTCTCTGTATGAAGGACAATATCATTCATAACTCCTTTCAATTCAGAAACTGTTCACTGAATTATCAACTCATAAGAGTGCAGCCAGACTTCCTAACTACTAGTCTCAGCTCATCCTGGTGGTTAAAAGTTTATTTAAGTGCCCAGTCAAAGCTGTTTTAAACTTCCTGTTACTCATGGGAGCTTCAGCTCTGCACTTCTGATGAAGAAATATGAAGCATGTTTCCCAACTTTCACATGGGGTTTATCCTCTTGTGTTACAGTAGCTTTGAAATGATGTCATATAAAGTCTACTCTTCAGCAAGAATATAAAGGAATTACTGAGAAATATCTGAACCTATAAACCAAAAATCCTACATCATTAAGTGAAGTTCTGCAATTGAAGAACAGGAGAATGAAAACGATGTCTTTTTGTCTCTCTCTGCATGCACACTCCCCACCTCCCCCTTATGTTTTAAAAAAATCTTCATATTGAATATCCATTTAGAAACAGTAACTAATTTCTTTTGGAAAAAGTGGAACAGGGTGAATGAATAATTAGTTCCTTGCAGGTATATGTTAGTCTTAAAACAACGGTTTCGAAGAGATGTTTTTAAGACAGCTGAATTTGTGATCAAGAAAACTGCATTTTACTGGAATAATCACTGCCAGTTTACAAACATTATTACTTTTAATTTTTTTATTACTTTACCAGCACAAACTTCATCATACTTACTGGGATATTCCTAAGAATGGAAATCTGTCATCTCCTTTTCTGATGGATACCTGGCAAAGGCTTCTGAGTATCAGTGGGTTATAAGTCTTAGTTGATTTATTCTTTGTGTTCTCATGAGGCCACTGTCCAGAACCAGGACCAGTTTTTGCAGTTCAGGAAGCTCTTGCATTGTAAACAAGGCATTAGAGTTAAAGGACTTTGCTTCTTTTCTTACTAAATAACTAGATTCAGATGCATTTTCCTCTTCCATGCAACTGCTTGTGAATTTAATGAAGAAAAATAACACCAGGGCAAATTAGATCAGTTTTTCAGCAGCATTTCCCCACTGTCACCTGTTCTCATACTGTGTTACAATACCCCCAGTGTTCTCTTAAGAGGAGTTGGGTTCAAATCTTCCTTGACATAAGAACACTAAGTCATTAGGAACTCTGAATAAGCAAGCAGTGACATTGTGCCTGCTACTGCTCATTATGGGATGTGATTGTATTCCAAGTGCAGCGCCATTTTGAAAGAGGTGCCATGTGAGCAGGGTGGTAAGTGTGTGAGGTTATGCAGGCCAGATACTGGAAGGGTCAATTTTCCTTTGGTGATGCTCACGTAGTAGTTCTTGCTGCAATAACTTGCTGTGATTAGCCATCACGAGTCATACTGCAATTGCTCCTCATGTAGAAAAGTTATTTGGCTGGTTTGTAAGCATAAAGGCCATGGGAGTCACTTGACTAGCATGTTCCTGGCCTTGTGTGTAGGTGGTGCAGGATGTGGAGAAAAGCACAGGGAAGAGGAGCCCGTGTTCTCCCTTCATTCTCCACATACATATTTTAACAAATAAAAACAAATATTGATGATCTTGATTACACTTGAGAAAGAGGGTACTTTTGATGCCTCAAGGAAGAAGAGTAAAGATTTCTGATGTTCTGTGCTGGTAGGAAGACCTTTTCTATTGACTGTGCTGTCTTTATAACCAAAGTCACTGAAGAACAAACCAGGCCTCAGACACTGTAGACATATTTCTGAGTTTCCAGTAACAGGGTAGAATAAGGGCTGTACTGTGGTTTTTCAGTCAAAACTCCAGTGCATAATCTGAGTGTGTGTGGAACTAAACTATGGCAGTGATCCAGGATATGGGCTTTTAAGTACGTTGCTTTCAGTTTTATAAACTTGTAAGAGTGGTGCTTGTTGGCCAATCACTTCCTCTCACTGTTGCCATGGTGCTCTTCTGGCAGCAAAACCACATGTGTGGGCTATCAGTGGGAAAACAAATTTCCTGTTTTAGGGAAGGAAGAGAAGCAGTAACCAAAGTGGTGGTATGGGAGCCATAAGGCATGAGAAGCCTGATGGATTATCTTGGAAGGACTGTGAAGGGGGAGACACAGGTGGTGTATCACATGCCCCTGTTGTATGTACTATGTAGACCCTTGTCCAGTTTATGGGAAATAGGGCCCCAGAAAGAAACAGAACAAGGCAAATGCAGGTGTACCTTAAATACATTGAAATCTCCCATCTTGGACATTTTTTTTCTCCCTTCAGCCTTCACCAATTTTCTAGAAGCTGGTCAGTATGTGTTCAGCCTTTCCAAAAATTCTAAATTAAGGAGCGCTTTAATGAATAGTCATCTACAGTTCATCTGGTAACACTGGCAGGTCCTGGGAGAACTGTGTGCTGCTGCTGCTCACAATGTGGAGATGGGTGGTGTTTTCTTTTTAGATCAGGCAAAGTGAAAATTTATTTCTTCTTATTTCACTTGACAGCAGAAGTCCAAGAAAATAAACCCCAGAATATTCACAGACATGACTTTCTCATGTTTTCAGCCAAATCACTTCAGTAACATTAGAAAATGTAGGACAAAGTGGATGAAGTGTCTGACCACATCATAAAGTCCCACCAGCAAGAATGAGAAGTATCACATATTTGACAGGAATGCAAGGGGGGGAATCATCCAGCAGAGTGGAAGAAAGTGACTTCATCCTGCCTCTTCTCACATTTGTCCCTTGTTATCTGGGTCTTCCCACTTGTGCACCCTTCAGCCTTGATGGTGGGACTGTCATCCACTTGCGTGGTCGGTGCTGGGTAGAGGTTCATGCTCTTTGTGTGAACCCAGAAGCGAACACTGGACTTACTCATTGTAAGTCCACGACCTTGTGGATTTTTTAAGTTGTACTGTCCACTTCTGGTTTTTTCCTTCAAATTTCTGACTTGCTTTGCTTTAGATTTAGATTCCAGTAGTTTGGGTTTGGGTTTTTTTATAGGCTCCTCATGGTTTTGTCAGAAAAATTTAAAAATGTCTTTGAAGAATTACATAAGCTATAGTTCATTCTTTGTGCATTGCCACTTGTGGTTGTTTTATGTGAGAATAATATAGCTTTTAGGTTGGTTTTTAGAATTACCTTTCTTTTATTTCTCCTGTGATAAAAAGAGGGACAAATTTTGCTCCCCTGCATCCACAATGCTCCAGAAACTAGTCATGAGTTACGAATGTAACTGAGTGCAGAATTTGGCCTAGGTTCTGTAAAGCCCCAGGGAAATCCTGGAAAGCTGTGTGGGAAACCTCTAACTTTTCTTGTGTTTTCCCATTCATTGCTCCTCCTCTTTCCTGTTCAGCTTCTAGAATTCTCCCCAAGGAAACCCAAGATATGTCTCTCTTAGTACAATTATACAGAAGATGCAAAGTTGGATTTTGTTCCTCTTGAAAGAACAGATGGGTGTATGTTGAAATTACTTCCAGTTCATGTGCTGGTATTAGCTGAGTTGCCTGTGTTTATGAACCATAAAGGAGAAATAATTCAAACAGATTATGATTTAGCCACTATAACTTTCAGTTGCTTCAAGAACAAAAATATGATGATGCAGGTTTTGATATAAAGCAGAACATTAAATACCAGATTTAATTCTTGTAATCATCAGGAGGGACATTGTAAGTTGTAAATTTTCCCAGAGAAAGTCAGTGTTATAGCTCAAATTTACACTTAGCTCTCTGCTCTTACTTGGATTACTTGGACACTGCTGTACTTCATGTTATTAAACTGTTTCGACTTATGATCAAAGTTCATGCGACCGCAAATCACCAGATGGCTGACTGAAAGGATATGTACAGTGGCTGTGGGATCTGCCGGCTGCAGCCCACATACATTTCCTACAGACTTTCGAAATTCTCTTCTATCAGTGTTCTGGAAATACAGAGGATATAGCAGAGTGTTATATTCCCTGCTTCTAATACACATATAAAAGATATGAGTGTTTTATACTCACCTGATGCTAAACACATAAAAATGAAGTAAGCTTCAGGGTGCACAGTTACCTTCAAATCTGCTGGTTTCTCCCTGCGTTTCGCTCTCATGCTCCATTTCTGAGTTTGCGCTGTTACGGCAGGAGTGCATTTAGTGCACTGTCTAGAAGATAAATGAAAACACATGCATAGCAACTTCAAATCCCACAGTTTGTGACCAGTGTCTGATGCACGTATCCCAAATTATGGCATTTCTGACCCTATTACAGTAAAGTAGAATTTGGTTTGATTTGATCTGGCTTATTCACAGGGATACTGAATTCTTGTTCCCATGCTGATTTTCTCTTTTTCTACGTTTTCAATCAACTGTTTCTTTCCCTTCTCTGCTATATCCACTCTGATCAAATTACCATATGTACAAAATTCAGCTGCAAGATTTCTGACTTGCCCTGGGTCCTGGGAACATACCACCCTCATTTTGATCTCTCTAAATTAGCTTCCTGTACAATTTCCTGTCAAACATGAGTTTCATGAGATTTGTCCTTGAATGCGTGTATGATCATCCCTTCTCACTGCAATGAAATTTTGGCTGCCTAACTAGCTGGAACACTTTCACCAAGCCTGCTTTTGTAGGAGTAAATACTAATGAGATTTATCTAATTTTTTAAAGTACTAAAGCTCAGAAATGGAACTGCAGAGATAATTCAAGTCAACTCATGTGAGAATTTTAAGCAGGGATTTCTGATAGTCATGTATTTCTGTGAAGGAATCTTTTCTCCCCCTCCCCGCTGCCCCCAACCCCTTCTGCATCTTGTAAACTACTTTTCATACTATTCATTATGATCTCAACTTTGTAAATCTTCCTACGTCTGGATAACATAACATAAAGTAAAATTGCAGGAAGAAAGGAGTGTCTGCTATTAACACCACTGCAGGAATACCTATTTCTTGCAACTTGATGTGTAACTGAGGAGAAGGCATTAGTAAGCATTCTCAAATGCAAATATTATTTCCTGATAGATGCATCCTGGGGATGTATTGCCTCACTGAGAGGGCTTCTGCTGCAGGATACATGTATCTCATCTGAAAAATCAGATAAATATGGTTTCTAGTGAGTCTAAAACCAGTAGCTGCATTCAAAACTTTTTCTCAGATTTGTTCTTTACTACTTTCTTTTGGGTATTATGAGATTTAATTCTGTGTGCGGAGCAGAATTAAAAGTGTAGATACAAACTTCTAAAAATCTCACTCCTCACTTCCCAATTTGGTTCTAAACTGAATTATCAATGGAATATGTTATCAAATTGAAGATTTGCAAGGCAAGAGGCTAATTATAGGTCTACTTCTGTCATGGGACACTCTTTTTCAGTTGACTGATAGGCATAAGCTAAGAAGTAAAAAAATTCAAAAATGATCTCCCGGTAAACAAAGGAAAAAGAAAGCTGATTTTTAATAGTTTTCTGAAAACACTGGTTAGCAGTGTTTTTTTTGCTGAAGGCAGCAAATAAGTATGTTTTGCTTTCATGAAATATTTGTAGGACACCTTTCAAAAACTCAAAAGAAAAAATTCTTAATACTGAAATTTTCATGAAATTATGTAATGTTAAGAAATGGTGACTGGTACCCAGTGTTTTAAGGATAAATTTTACTCTGCCTTCATTTGTTAAGTTGCAAGAAAAGTCTGCACCCACAGCTGGGAAACCTCAGAACTAAAAAAATGAGCTAAAAGAATAGCTCCTAATAGCAGAGCCCTTGTTTTTTTAATCTGATTATTCATGTTGCATGATGACATATACTGCAAGCAAGCTTACTCAATTTGTCACTCTTTTTCTTGGCATATTGGATCTAAGTTTTAGTGTAGTGATACTATGTGATTGATTGAACAAGTCTGACCTTATCCTTCAATCAGGTCTAGCTACAGAGGCGAAAACAAGAATGTTTTCATAGCTTCTTACTTGTGACCATCCCTTTTGATTATTATTCTTCCCTTGACATCTCTTTTAGACCTAAATTATGACAAAAACACTTTTGTGGACTTCTTCCTAGGTGTTAGGAATAAAAGCATAGGAGAATGATAATGTGCCCTCTGGCATTTTTGGTATCCACTTGCTGGTAGCTATTCAGGAAAAGCTTTTTTGCTCTGTAGAACTGCTAGTATATTGGGATCTTGATCTTGCAACCCCTAGTTTTGGACAGCAAGAGGCATGAGGCCAGGGTTAGGATTGAGATAAGAACTGTCTTTCAGGTTTGTGTTCAGATACCTAGGGGCTGATAGTGTATGCCGACTTCTGAATTTGGATGTAGCGTGAGCACAGGCAGGATATGCCTGGCTATGCGAGTTGGGAGACAAGGTGCTGTTTCCTGGGATTGATCCCAATAGCTGAGACTAAGCCTCTAACAATTTAACACAACCTTAATTGCAAAACTAGACTCCTTCCAGCTCCTTGTAGGAAGGGAAATGGCTGCAAAACCTGTGGTGGTGCTGACACCACCTATCCTGACAGATTTCTTAGCTTGCCATTCATTCCCTAATGATTTGATATCAATACTCAGTCTAAGCCCAAATCAATGTGCAGCCCTATATTTCAGGCATGTAATCATCAACTTCACTAACCTGAACCCTAGGCCTAATACTTAAAACCCCCTAACTCTAAAAGCAAGAAATAGTCAGAGGAGCTGTTACTAACTCTCTTAAATACAGTTTAGTGGCTCCTAGGAAGCCCTGCTGTACCAGAAGAGTGGCAGGGAAATTGAGGGTGAATGAATGGTTCCTGGTTTTGTCAAATCTGGCTAAGAATCCAAAGTCTATCTGAAAATTGAGGATTAATGGTTAGGTTTCACCTAAAAGTGATTGGATTTCAACATTCTTTCCCTTAACAGTACAATCTGCCAGTGTCTCTGTAGGCCAGATGGAACCTTTTTTTAGTTCCAGGTCATGAGATAGTCATACAGTCATGGCTTGTGGATGGGAAGAGCATGGCATAAGTAGATTGTAAAGGCTGGTATTAAGACTGGTTATAGATAATGGTATACAAAGTATGCCAGGGCTCGTAAACAGGTTTTTCATGTGACTTCTTGACTTAGGATACTACACTACACATAAAAAATAAGAGGAAGTAGGGCTAAATATGGAATTTAGCCCTTTTTTTTTTTTTAAATGGAGATGCATGTTTGGAGAGTTCTTTGATGCATCTAGTCAAGAAGTGAATTAACTAGTTTGTGACTGTTTTGTTGACTAGTTCTGGGAGGTTCTTCAGACTTCTTGGAACTTGACTGAGGCTTCTGGTGCTTGGGCAAGAAGAAGTAGGAAGGTATTTCAATTTTCAGAATGTGTGCAGACTAAGTGATGCCAACTGATGCCAGGATGGGTCAGCTGAGAAAGCTTTTGGCTAAGACCTTCAGGTGTGACCTGAAAGGAGAAGCCTGATTTTAGGGATGGTTAGAAAAGGGATATATGTAAAGTACAAGAATTAGAAGTTCTGCCTGGTTGTTAGCTGTGATCCACAAGAACTGAAGGCCTGAGGAGTGGATTAATTTCAATGGCTCCTCCTGTTTAAGTATCCACAGGCCTTGCTAATGTCTTAGAGTAGTGGTGTGTGGTAGTGAGCTACTGAATAAGCTTCCTTCTATGCTGGTTGGCTGTGAATAAGGGTGTCAGTAAAATCAGAGGTCTTAAAATGAGCTTGTCTTCACTGCAGATGCTGTTAGGGTAGTTTAACAATTGACTCCTTGATGAAGAACAGAAGAAAGGAATGTGTACTAGGTTCAGTCAGTCATAGGCTGTCCTAAAGAACAGACACAGTAACCGAAGGCAGCACTCCATAGGGACTAGCATGCAGTCTAGCTTACTTTACTGTAAAGAAACAAGACTTTCAGGCTACAAAACTAATCTCTACCTCTTGCCCTTGCTATGGCTGCTGTTATAAGGGTTGAATGTATGGGTTACGGCTGTGTGAATAACCTCCCTTAGAAGAAATAATCACAGCTCTTGTATTCTCACCTATCCATGGCTTTTTCAGGAACAGGAAGGCTTGCAGTATGAGATTTTCCTTATGCCATTTTCACTCCTTGGCCCTTTTCCCCTTGCTGTGCCTCAGCAACAAGCTGACATTTACCTCTTCTGTAGCAGAGGAAGAAATAGGAGCAGCCTCTTAGGGAGAAGAGTTCAGTAGGTATCAAGAGCAGAGAAACAGATGGGTGGAGGAAAGGATGAGGAAGGAAGTGAACACAAAATAATTTCCACCTGTAGTTAATTTTATGAAGGCAGATGGAAGGAATTGTGCCCAGTTAGATATGGAAAATACATATATCAATGTGTGTTTTGAGAGAGAGCAGCTACAGCTTTACCCTCTTATCTCTTCTCTTTGAACTATCCTTTTGTCCCACTCTATATTTAGCAGATGTAATGTGTCAAGTCCTAGAAGAGGAGCTGTTACTTACCATGTAAGCCCAGAATATGCTTCAGCCCTGTTACGGGTATGTGACCAAATACCTAAAAGTGTATCATGCAGATCCCTTCCCACTTATTCCTACCTATTCTTAGAGGAGAGAAACTTCCCTCAGAGGTTATTTGTAAATCACTAATGAATGATTATGATATCTGATTTTTTTTAAACAAGATTAATTACAGCTGCAATATGACAATCCTGCATTTTGAGTAGTATATCACTGTATTACCTAGTGATTTTGGGAAAATATTTAATGCTTAATGACTGCTATTCCAGAGTTTGTGGACAAAGAAAATACACTTTTATGGCCTAATTATTTTCTAATTTGTCTGTGTATCACCCACTATTTAGTTCTGATTTACATACACTTATTGAATTCAGGTGTAATAAATAAAAAGCAGAGAACAGCAATTAAAAACAGTACTTTTCAGTTTGGATCCTTGTTTGATTCAACATTATTGCTGTAGTTCTTCGAAGTGTAAGCGCGACATAAAAATGTATGTGTCTATTATTACAGGTTTTACTCTTATGCTAGTTTAAGCAGAATGATAGAGCTCAGAAAATTTGCATTAAACAGTCTACCTGTACTATACAAGTTTACTTTTTTAGGTTCAACAATAGGGGAGCTTTCACTATGGGTTTTTTTTTGTTTTTTTGGTTTTTTTTTAGTAGCTGCTGATCTCTACTTTTAATCAGCATTCATGAATATAGTTTTTATGCAAGTGTTCCCAGACTAGCCTTCTTTGTATTGTTGACTGCTGAACTCTGAACACATCTGCTAGATTATGATTTCTGAGATGGGGTAGAGGTTGCAAATTTTAAACTTGCTGAGGCCTGAGCGTGCTACTTGAAAGCTGTTCAAGATATTGATGCCTTTGGATATATACCTAGGTAAGATAACTAGAAAAACATAGGTGCTTACCAATGCAATCTTTTGTGTCACAAAGTTCTTTGTATATTGACCTCTCTGTATCTTGACAGTATATTTACTTAGCATTTACTTACCATTTCACTTACCATGGCTAGTGAAAGCCTTATCAGATAACCTTTTTCTTTTCCTGGGGACTAATACATCATTTAGCATAGGAAATTTGTTCAAATAAATTAATGTTGTTTATCGGCTCAAATACTCAAGGAAACAATTCTCTCTTAAAGAATGTTTTTGTCACTGACAAGTATATCCTACTCAGGAAGCAATACCAAATAGCTCAAGAGAATTTGAATTTCATTTGAAAGAAAAAGCAAATTATTCAAAGCAAACCTGATCAGCCTTGTGATTTACAGGCAATCATTTAGAATCCATTTTAGAAGAAAGGAAAGGGTAGATAACAACTGTAATGAGGTGGTTGACCTGGAAAAGCAGATGCTGATGTTAAGCAAGTGATGGTTTTTACTTACTGTATGAGCATCAGTACATGATACTTTAGTTTTTTGGTCTCTCTTCTTTTTCTTTCATCCTCTACTTCAGAAAGGAATTTAAATAAAAATTTTAGTTGAAACACACAATGTTTATTTTAAATCCAAGATTGTGAATATTAGCAAATAATGAGATTTTGTTCTGATGTAGTACATAGTGGACAATGAGCAAGAAAAGCAAAATGCTTTTCTGAGATCTGGAACATAAAATTCTTATGAGCTCATAATAGATAGACTTCTCATCTCAAAAGATGCTCTGTCCTTTAGTGGGAACCCATGACTGCTTTCCTAAGGGTTGGCCAAGTGCCCAGTAAGAAAACAAACTTTTTGACTATTACATGCTGTATTCATTTGTAAGCCATCAAAATATTTAATTTTAAATTTAGGGTAAGAGAACATCTGTTGCAAATAGTCCTTCAGGTGGAGACTTCATAGTTCTTCATATCCTTGCTCATCTCTAAGACAAATAATGTTCAGCTATTCATTTTTCTACACCGTCATTGTAATTATAGTGTCTTGGAAAAAAAAAAGGGGGGGGGAGCAGAATGTTTTGTGAGGAAATGTAGTTGTCAGAAAATCCAGAGAAACCCTGGAAGTTCCTACTGAAAATTAGCCAGCTAAACAATGATCCTTCTATAAAATAGTTGGATTTCAAAAGTTATAAAAAGATAGTGTCTATCTTTCTAAAGTCTACTCTGTCATATTGTTCATTTTAAATGCTCAGCACCAGCTTGCAGAACATAAGCCTTAATTGCTGCTCAAGAAAAGTACAGGCAATGGCTCTAATGAGTTGCTTCAGTGACCCTTCAGTAATGTGGTCTGATTTGATCTCAAAGATCAAAAAATTTCGTTGCTTCCAGAAGACTGAAACCCCTTTGCTCATACCGAGGCAGCTCTCCATGCAACTTTCAGCACATTCATTTCACTTTAGCCTCCGGTCTGCCACCTCAGAGTCCCCATTCCTTGACATCCTGGCAGCATGTTGCTCTGGCCAAACTCCAGCTCCCTCGTTGGCTGGCTTTCACAACAGCAGCTGCTTAGACCATGCTATCTACCTGCCAGCTGATCTCCCAGGTTCCCTTTCTGACCATGTTGTCTCCTTCTTCAGTTTTTCTTTCAACCCTTGAAGAAAGAACTGTTGTATTACAACTGTTGTATACAAAGAACTGTTGTATTTAGTAGACTATTATCACTTGTTTAATCTTTTATTGTTTTTTAAATAGTAAAGCCATCTGTGCCTCTGATTTATTACCATGGTTTGATACAAGTAAGATTCTGCCCTCCCTCACTCCAGAATGCACTTTCTTCTACGCTACAATGCAAGGCAAGGTGGATAAAGACCTTAACTTGAGCATTAGTATACTTGCATTTATGTAAGTTTATCATTCAGTTTGAATAGCTACCTCTTCTAAACTACGTAAAGAATGAACTTATGGATATAAAACTTTGAAACTTCGCACTGAAATAAACTGGCTACTGTTTTAAAATAAATTATCTTTGGACTTATGTAAGTACAGAGGAGAATAGGGAAGAGATGGCAGAAGCATTTTGCATTGGCCAGAGGTGCCCTGCAGAGTGGAACAGACCGTCCTGAAACACAGTTCTCCAAGTACCAGTCAGCTTCTTTGGTTCCGCATTGTTCCTAACTCAGTTTGGGCTCTCCTCTGGATATAAATCTAACCCTGTCCTTTAAATTCCCCTATCTTTTGAAATAAGGGGGGAATTTTTGGCAAGAACTATTCTTGGCAATTTAACAACAGCGCAGCAGTAGCATACAGTCAGTTTTGTATCTGCTGGGCTATGTAGAAGAGCACACTCAGACCCGCTCTGAGAATTTTCAGACGCATCCTATAAAGTGTTTTTTTCAAACTTCACTTAAGCACAGTCAAATGCTGGCCATTGCAATTTCATTATGGTTCACACAGCTATACCTTATGAAAATATTCAGCGAAGCCATTACTTGACGTACTTCTGAAGTCAGCGGGGAAAGGGGAGAGATTTTCTGTTTACTGTTTTCCTTGTCTGATGCAGAAATGGAGTCCAGCTGCCAATACCGAGGCCTGGGGACATCTGCTGAAAGACAACAGCCACTTTTCAGAAGGGAGAATTTTCTCAGTATGCAGGAGGTTAAGGCTGGTCCTCTGCTTTGCATTCATAAGGAATTTGTGTGTGTTATGGTACTTTTCACATTGCTGACTGCTTCAGGTTAATAGAAACGAATTTCATGTTGCAGTAGTGTCTTTTAGAAAACCATCTGATTTAACAGTTATTCCAACAGAAGCCTTTCCTGAGTGTTTAAGAACCAACCAACCAAAGCATGCTTTATTTCTGGCTTGAAATGGTCTGTTTTGAGCCCTACTCATAGTATGTCCTTCTAATTTTGAGGTTGAAATACTTTCTATCATATTTTTATTTCCTAGCCAGTACTTACATGATGTACCAAGTTGCCCCTTTAACTGTTTTTGGTTAGGTGTGCTGGTTTCAGTCAGCCGAGGTTAAACCACGACATTAAGCTAGACAAATTGCACTCTTAGGACTTAACATTATTGCCCATAGTTCTTCTGATCATCAGTTACCCCTATTCCCCTTTTCAAAACTCTCTTCATGTTGTTAGGACCCTCCTTGAAGTCTGGACATCAGATCAGGACATGGTATTCTGCCAGCACACCTCTGCCAAATACTAGGGTATAATTGTTTCCCATTGATGCTCTAGATTCCCTTGCATAGGTATCCATTGATTGCACTTGTCCTTTTTGGTCCCACCAGTGCACCAGGCACTTCATAGCTAGCTAATTATCCTCTAAACTTTCTAGTCCAATCCAGTGTCATAGTTTTTCATTTTGTTTTGTAAATTGATGCCTTTTCTTTTTCTTAGATGTATGACTTAGCATATGACTTTTGAAAAAGCCATATGCTGCTTGCAGATACCTAAATTATTGAGCAGTCCTGAGAAATCCAAATCAGCAAATTGTCCCCTTTACCAATCCTTCACTTTTCCTATAATCAGCAAACAAAACAATAGCTTTATGTATTCTGGATCAGCAAAAGCATTGATAGATTAATAGTATAGCATCAAGCAATGGCTTTGATTTTGTGTGTGCTGTGGAGCACAGAAAAGATGGACACGTATGCAAGTTGTGGCCACATGTTTACTTCAGTGCCTGTACCATTTCTTCCTGCACACTAGTTTAGACAAAGCTAGTGTGAGGCGGGGGGCTCTGTTACCCTTGGAGTCAGTTCAAATGTGGTGAAAGAATAGGACTGCACAAAGAACTCTGAAGCACACTGCCTTCACAGTTGCATACAGCCCAGTTGATTCCCTGGAAATGCCTGTTCAGTTAGGATTTCTGTTTACAGTTCCGTTTTGACAGCAACTTCTAGTCATTTTGCGTCATTTAAATGTGTGCCATATTGGTTTTACGTTGTTCTATTTTCAAAACAGAACTGGCTACGTTCACACCAAGCTGAGCTTGCTTTGTTACTCCCCAAAGGGCCTGAAGCTGCTTTCTTGCCAAACACACAATGATCTAACTCTCTTGGGTCTGTGTTTAGTCTCTGGTTCTCTCTGATTATTAGACAGCACTCAATAGCCAAGACTTTGTAGATTAAAGAATAAGTAGGACTTTAGAGTTCAAGCAGGAGCATTTCTTCCTCACACGTAACTGTGTTACAAAAATAGGCATATGACACTACAACTATCTTCTTAACTACTTTTGAAGATCATAACTATGCTTTTGGCCCATGACTTTGTCAAAACAAAGAAGTGGACAGTTAGCTGGAGCACTGAGAAAGTCTCCCATTCTCACCTGCAGAAGGTGTCTGTTTCAGAGTGGTCTGCAGCAGAACATCGCTCCATGTGCTACCACTTTCCCCAGGCCATAGCATCATTCTCACTGTTTTCACTTGTTTCTTGTAGGGTCTTTTAAAAAAGTACTGCTGCCTTCAGAGCAAATGAGTTAACTGAGCTGCTGAGGATCTCTGGTTTTCCATGACTGTTTCAAAGCAAAATTCTTCCTTGCTAGTTTTTTTTTTTTCTTTCTTTCTTTAAATAAACAGACTTCTGTCTCTCTGTCTTCCACTCCTCCATCCTGTCTTTTGGCACAGCTAGATGTATAAATTGTGATACTTGCCACTATATGACTGAATTTCCCTGAACTTCCCTCCACAAAAGCAGCAGTGAACCTGAGGGAAGAAAACGTGAGCCTATTCCTAAGGCAGAAACAAGGATTTCACGCTTTGTGTTCCTGATGTTTGTTCATTCTTCATCTGCTGTGCAAATTCATTAGGTTTTGGTTACAAGCCACTGTGTTTGCTTACTTGCTTTTTTAAACAAAACTTATGCAAAATATGACAAGAACGCAATCTTCTGTTGCAGTTATGGAGCTTTTCAATGGGAGCAAGAGTAGAACAGGGTCCCTACAACTGACTTTCTGTTACCCAGACTAATGGTGAGATAGGACAACCTTGATTAAGCAAAGATCACGTGTTGCAAAATGTATGCTTTCAGAGCATAAATATCTTATAAGGAAAATACAATGCAGGAAGGTTAGTGACAGCTACTCCAACTACTGAATCAATACAAGAGCATATTATACAAGTGTTGTTGTCATGTAGGTTTTAGCTGACTCATATGTAGACAGTTGAGTTTTCCTTTCAAGTAGTTTGCAAATATTCTGGTAACTTAATCTCTAAGTTTGGATGTTTTAATCAACTACATTTCCAGGATTTATCTGTCACAGATTATTTCCATACATACCAAATAATTAGAAAAGCTTAGTGAAAAGGAGGTACTGATAACTATGGCTGTTGTATAATACCAATTAGGTATTCCTGATATTGTGTTTTAACAGGTTATTATTGTTGTTGGCTACATAAGACTAGAATACTGGGACAATATTCTTCTTGGAGAACTTAGAGTTTAAAGCAACATATTGAGAAGTAACAGCTGATGAGAAATGAAACTGAAAAGACTATTTATTTTTACTGTCATTATATGCCTCTTGATTTTTACATACACTTAACGTTCATTTCTCTTTAACTTGATACTTGACTCGTCTACTCTTTAGAAAGACATGAGTGGAAAAGTAAATGTGTTTTTGATGACACTGGAGACCGACCAGAGGAGCAAAACCTTACCCCAAAATATATTCTTTCTTCCAGAAGTTTTGCTTTTAATTGCCTTTTTCCTCCCTCCCCAGCTGGGCTTTTTTTCTGCATCTATGTCCATCAAAATATTACTAAAACAACTTTAGATAAAACAATTCTTGAACATCAAGTTTTCTAAGTTGATTTTCCAAGATGCTAATGAAAACCTTTATTTGTCACTCACTCTACACATGACTTTCCTCTGTTTCTGATATGTGTGTCTTGCCACTTTTTCCCTAGCAGGCAGCTTATTATTTGCAAGCTTGTTGTACAGATGATGTGCAAGCAGAAAGCGGTATTTCAACAGGAAAAGTAACCAAGGATTACTTTGCTAATGCTACTATCCATGTGACGTGAACACGAGTTATTTGAATGTATATTCCTAAAATCTGTTCCTAGGATATTGCAGGAAAAAAATACAAATTCTGTGACTTCACTTTTGTTTTATCAGTGAGTGTGTTTTACTTTTGCTTGTTTGTAGTTTCTGGGAGTCATATGGTAACTACATTTTTTTAATTTGCTTTGGTAGTGTTTGTCTCATCTACTTACAACTCTATACTCTTGCAAAATGTACATCTGTTAGTTGTTTCTGAATAGTAAGATACACATCATGGAAGACAGAATTTTAAAGACTGAAAGGGGAACAAGAATATGTGTGTGCATGTGTTAAATAGATGCTGATTTTTATTAGTGATAGCTCAAAAAAATGCAATTATCTTGCTCATTTCCATGTGGTTTTCTGGTTATTTTCTTTGATTAGTAATATATTTATGTGAAAACAGGTGTAACCTAAATAAAGTAATTATTAAGCAAAAGAGTGTGTTTACTTCAGAGAGATTTCTAATATGGACTCTAGCTGTTATTTGGGTCTGTGATATATTTTAAATTCTTCCCTTCCAGTTGTTTAAGTATTTGCATTTAAGATGGAATGACTAGTCAGGTTGTCAGGCAGACTGAGCAGGACTGATGTGATTAAAATTATGCATTATTTCAAGGTACTTCTTGGCCCTAACAGATTATTTCTCAGTTGAGCTAACAGTGGTGTAAGAGCTTCAGTGAAAGACAAACTCAAATCCAAGGACTTAATGTTGGTTCATGCATTTACTTGAACTGAAGCTCATTAATTTGTCTTAACTATACCCTCATCTCCGCTCTTCATCTTACTTGAATTAGTAATATCAATCTCCTTTACAATATATTCCTTGGGAATGTGACAATTCTTTATGCCAGGCCATTCTAGGTTCAGATGCCTTGGATCTTTTCCATAACTTATGAGGAGCAGTAGTCCTCACAGACATATATGCTGCATTGAGATAAAAATATACACAGTAGATTGAGCAGAAACAAAACCTCACCCAGAGTGAAGGAGCGTTCTGGATTCTTTACCGTGATCAAACACATCATGTGTAGTGTGGTTACACACACTGTCAAATACCTACAGAAGTAAATCTCCCTTGGTATGATTTGCAGCCCCAGCTGACTCACTATTACTCCTAACCAGGATATTCTTGCTTCTGGTGGTGGTCTGTTCTCAGATGCAATACCTGTGAATCTCTGTCTCTGGTGATTTGTTTAGTGATTGGCCTTATGGTTACAGTGCCGGTCAGGGAATTTTTTGCTGAATTAGGTGATTCATTTACTATAGCTGTGTCCTGTTTGTTGCCTGAGCTGACTTCAGGCTCAGTTTTTCACTTTCTTTTCAGTTTGACCTTTTTGCTAGGATTGGCCAAAACCAAAGGGCTAAGACTATGCCTCAACTCAATTTCAGTGTAGCAAAGCTTCTCCTGAGGGCCATTCCTCTGCTGCCAACTAGCAACAAGAAGTCTGGTGTAGGTTTTCTTTCCATCTACCTCGCAAGCAAAACCGCAGACCAGCTGACTGTTGTTCATGGCAGTGCTGGAGAGAAATGCTGTCTTTTTAATACAGTTGCACGTAGAGAGCTGGGGCTCCAGATGTTTCCTGCTTTCTCTTTCAGCTCTCTTTTCCCATGCTATTAAACATTTTTAATAGGCATTTGGGAGAAAAGAAAGTTGTGTGATAACAGAAGAAAAAGTGCTAGAAGTCGATGGCTAAATCCCATCTTCTGCACACACAGTTCAAACAGCAGCATGTCCCCCATGTTCTTCTGGGGTAGCTAAAATGCAGCTGGCAAAAGCAGAGCCCAAGCAAATCTGAAATGATGGTGTAGCAGAAAGTGCTTTTTGCAACTTGCTTGTTCTGTACTTTCTTCCTCTATTTATGATGGCTCCTTTCAGACTATTACTCTGGACACTTGTTTTTAATTTTTTGCAAACTTCAGTGGTGGTCCATGCTAGCTTCATCTGTGATGGGTGAGAGGAAGGTCCTTCATTCCGCGTCGTGGTTTAGGCCCAGCCAGCAACTCAGCACCACGCAGCTGCTGGCTCACACCTCCCACCAGGTGGGATGGGGAGGGGAAAATTATGAGGAAAGACTGGTGGGTAGGGACAAGGGCAGATTACTCACCCGTTATGGTCATGAGCAAAACAGACTCCACTTGGAGAAGAAAAATCAATTAAATTTGTTAGCAACCAAATCAGGGTAGGATAATGAGAAATAAAAACAGACCTTAAAAACCCCTTCCCCCTACCCCTCCCTTCTTCCCTGGCTCAGCTTTTCTCCCTATTGCTCCACCTCCTCGC
Organism: Eurypyga helias; assembly: GCF_000690775.1. Lineage (NCBI taxonomy): Eukaryota > Metazoa > Chordata > Aves > Eurypygiformes > Eurypygidae > Eurypyga > Eurypyga helias. The sequence continues at coordinate 36,183 of NW_010235055.1, forward strand.
CACCAGCAGCGCAGGGGTATGAGGGCTGTGTTCCATCACACGTCTCTGCTGCTCCTTCCTCCTTGGGGGAGGAGTCCGCACACTCTGCCCCTTCTCCAGCATGTGGTACCTCCCACGGGAGAAAACTTCTCCAACATGAGTCTTTCTCACAGGCTGCAGTTTCTCTAACCGCACCGATGCGGGTCCCTCCTATGGCCGTGTGGTCCTTCAGGAGCAGACTGCTCCAGCGTGGGCTTCCCAGAGTCACAGGCTCTTTCAGCGCAGCCACCTGCTCCAACATGGGGCCCTCCCTGGGCTGCAGGGGTGTCTCTGCTCCCCTGTGACCCTCCGTGGCTGCAGGGGCACAGCCTGCCCTCTCCCCACGGGCTGAGGGGAACCTCTGCTCTGGGCACCTCCTCCTGCCTTTTTGCACTGACCTGGGGGTCTGCCTGGCTCTCTCTCTCACACCCCACTGCTCTCTCCATGCTGATTCTCCCCATTGTTTCCGCTGCTGCTTCTCCTTTTGTGTTTTCCACTCTTAAACATGTTAATCACAGAGGCACTGGCTGGCTCGGCCATGGCTAGAGGTGGGACCAGTTGGGAGCCAGGACAGCTTTTCTTGAGGCTTCTCACAGGAGCCACCCCTGTGGCCTTTCCCCTGCTACCCGAAACACATCCAGCAACAGTGATCCACACACGACCCTCAGGTTTAGGTAATGCAGTAGGAATTTGTGCTGAATGCTTATATATATGTGATTAAATGAACAAATGTGACATGTAAGTGAGCACGTGCGTTTCAAATGCTGTATAGTTTTATGACCACCAGCAGCCTCCTGTTTATTTAGGAGGGAAGGGGAGAACGTTATTTTAAAATTCGTAAATGGAAATACCTACGTGCATTTCAGTTGTTGAATTACTGATATTGTTGTTCAACACTCATTAATAGCAAGGATATATTGTCCTAAGTCAGATGATCTAATAAGGCAGATGATCTAATCTTCCTTTTTTGTGATTTTGAATGAGGTAATTTAATTGCATCTCTTAACTAGGATTTTGTTTGGTTTATTTGTTCAGTGCCTTGAAGAACCTTGCAAAAGCTGCAAGTTAAAAAGTATATGGCATAGTTTCCGAAAAGTCAGGAACATGACATAGTAATCCTTCTGTGGTGGTCAAATGATATGGGTAGTTCCTTTGACACACCAAAAAAGTATATGTATTAGGTCTCAAGGAACTTCTTAGCTGGATAACAACCAGCTTTCAAAGGTTTCACATTTGTTTTTCTGTGCCAAGTGTGTATGGGAGAAGCCTACAAGGTCAAGAGAAAATAAGCAAAAGTCAAAGACAGAATTGTAAGACAAATAGTAACATCTGGTAAATTACTTCCTTCTACATTTGTAGAGCTCTTGTTTACTGCAGTGAATGTGAAATGTTTTTCTTGGCAGCATTACAGGATTAAAGTCTATCAGTCTGGGAATAAGGTTCGTACAGATTTATAATATTACTAATACACAGTAACAAATGGCAAATGTAGTTGCATTTAAAACCTGTATGTAGTAAAAAAATCAGCAACAAGTGATGCTAAATGGTTAGAAACTAAGTAGGCTTTATTATCTTTTTTAGTTTTTGAGAGGCATTTTGAATATTTCTATTGGTTTGAACTAGTGTATGAAGTGCTATTATGCCCTCTGTCAATTGACTACCATGTAAATCCGTCTTTGTGCTAATTAAAGGCCCATGTTCTCAGTCAGAGAAACAATGGAGCAAAGTGGCTAAACACTGCCAGTGATCTAGGCTGAGGACATTACACAAATGAAGTTTTGTGTATTCCTTATGTCATGGGTCCCCTAAAAGGGAAAAAATCTGCTGAAGAAAGGTAAGTAAAAGAGACCGAGCTGATCTGATTTAGTGAATTTCTGTGATAGCTTCCAGCTGATCCCACACTACCATCCCTCCTGACAGAAAATTCAGGGAGAAATGGTTGTGCAAATAGAGCTTGATTTGTATGGGAACTGTCTTCCCAGATGAGTGTTTTTCTTCTATGAAGAAAAAAAAGGGAGAGTACAGACTATAATACTTGGTCGCATGGGTATAGCAAATAAACAACTTACCCCTTCTCCCTCTTCTCATCTTCTTTCCTTCTAGGACTCATTCTGCAGAGGTTAAAAAATGTCAGGGACAGCTGGGCTTCTCAAACAGAAGTTGCAAATGTTTATTCAGTTGTAGGAGTACTTCAGTGAGTTCATGTGATAATTTACAGTTTTATTCTCTGGTAATTAATGCTCCTGCATTGCTTGGACTTCATTCAATGCTGAATAGTTTACCTGGAACAACAGAAGTGATCCTCTCTGAGATCAGGACACTTGCTTGGATCAAATGGAGACTGAAAAAAGTCCATGGGACTAGCTGATTTATAGACTGAAATCGCTGTTGTAGTTTAGTCTCAAATGCATTGTGGAAACTTCTTTGTAGCTTTCAAGTTTTAGTAGATTTCTTCATGCTTTCAGAATACAGAAAAAAGGGTTGAAAGAGAGAAGAGGTGCTCGTGTAAAGCTTTCTGTAGAACTGTGTGTAGATACATTTCTAGAACAGCTTCAAAAACCGTGATAGTAATTTGGCAATAGATGTGTATCTGGTATCAAATCCTGCTTGTGTTACTTGAAAAATCAGTCCAGTTTCTAGAGGAAAAAATGTGGCTGTGTTGTCAAAATTCTTGTTCATTGCCCACAGATTATTTGCTAGTTAGCTTTCATGCCAATATACCAACTTGGCTGCATTGACTCAAACACAATCTCTCCTGATTTAAACTTGTGTTGTGGAACTCGGCCCTTTGCATTTATATTTATAATGAAGTCTGTTTATTGTCTTTGATAAAAGCAGAATAACCCAGTCTGCTTGAAAACCAGGGTGAATTGTTCAGTTGTCTTTGTAATAAGGGACAGTTGTATTTTACTATTTTCTTTAATTAGTGTGGTCTTCACCACTATGTGACTTCCCTATGGATTTCACCAGCCACATGTCAGCAAGTGTATGAGCCAATTTCTTGCCCTTTGTAAGTCAGGCCAAGGGGAGGTCTTGGGATTAGAGAGCCGTAATGGATCATGAAAGTCTAAGAGCAATTATTTCTAGCTAATCAAGCACAAGAAATAGCAGGAAGCAAGGTTTATTTATGGAAGACATGTCTACTAAGAATCCTATGGTTTTTATTTGCCACTTCCAAAGAAGATTACTAAAAAATGAATGAAATAAAAGCCCTGTAATATTTGAAAATAAGGGCAGTTTAAAAATCAGTCAGAATGGGGGAAAAATCTCCCAAGTGTTTAAAAGATGCAAACTCCTTGTTTCATACCTGCTTTCCAAATAACATGCTATCTTCTCTTGTTTTTTAAGGTGTAATGTTATGAAAATGATTAGGACAACAGAATGGATGTTTCAAGGTGAGTCAAGCTTAATTTATTTTGAAAGGTCATAGTTAATGAAGTTTTAAGGTCTAGACTAAAGCAAATTATTTATAGTCTGGATTCAGGCCAGTGCAGTGCTATATCACCCCCTGGGTAGCTTAGGGGGAAATTTCACCTTAAGCAGAAAAGAACTTCTCTGCCTAGTAGAAAGCTGCCCCAAGCTACCCCACTTCAGGGAATATAGAGTATTAACTTCCAAATTCTCTTATTCTTTCCCACTGTGCTACCATCTTTTTCTCTTTGGGGATGCTGGAGGGGACAATTCCTCCCTGATGTCGCAGTAGAAAGTGTCCCATCCATTTGTGTAACTGCTTGGTCCCTGAACAGGTTTTGTATGGATTGCTCTCGGTATCCACCTGTCCATTATCCCTGTCACACTCTGCCTCTGCATCTGGCCTCAGCTGTTATCACCATGTAGGCTACGGAGGTTGCCAGAAAAATTGAAGCTTAGGCTTCTGTTACAAAGAGCAAAACTGCTAATTTTGTTGTGAAAGTTCTGCCCTGTATTTCTTCATAATGATATATTTAGGGTGTACTGTGTATTTATTTGGTGGGCTACGTGAGGAGGAGTGTGGCAATGCTTCCCCCATACTCGGGGGCAGAGAAGCCACACCTGGAGTGCTGTGTGCAGCTCTGTAGCACAAGAGATGGAACTACTGGAGGGAGTCCAGCAAAGGGCCCCTAGCATGACTGAGGGACTCACATATGAGAAAAGGCTGAGAGAGCTGGGACTCCTCAACTCCGAGAAGAAAAGGCTCAGGGGGGATTTTTTCAATGCACATAAATACCAGAAAAGAGGGTGCAAAGAAGATGGAGCCAGGCTCTTTTCTATGGTGCCCAGTGTCGGTGCCCAGGCAGTGGGCACAGACTGAAAGACAGGAGAGGCTGAACAGCAAAAAAAACACTTTACTGTGAAGGTGACTGAGCACTGGCACATACTGCCCAGAAAGGTTATCAAGTCTCCCACCTTGGAGATACTCAAAAGCCACCTGGAGATAGTACTGGGCAAATGCCTCTACATGGCCCTGATTGAGGGTCGTGGATTGGAACCCATGACCTCCAGAGTTCCCTTCCAACTTCAACCGTTCTGTGATTCTGCAAAGGTTGAGTATTTAAGCCACATACATTAAATAGCATTTTTCCAAGCTCCTTGAAGCTCCATGCTTCTTGGAAGTCTAGATGGAGCCACACTCCACAGGCCCTAGAATAGGAGAGTCTCCCCTGCAAACTGAAAGAGCTCTTTCTATCATCTGTTACCATATGTTCATGCTAGACAAATTATCCATATTAACAAAGTCTCTGGAAATATTTGACAGAAGTCTCCATCAACCAGTCAGTCCTAGCCTGAAATAAATATTGAAGAGCACTAGAATGTCTTGGCCCAACTACCAGACATATCTGGATGCACTGGACTGTTCAAAGGTTTGTTGTGCATAACTGCGATTCTGGCATATGAACACTGTCTGCCCAAATGATTAAAGAAAATAAAAATAAAGCCATCTGTTTATTATGCTTGCAGGTCACTTCCTGCTTATGCAGTTCTTGGAGATAGAGGCTGTGAAATATGGAATGGTGCCTCTTGTATTTTAAATTAATTCAAGAAGGCATACTGGTATTCATGACATTGTAATTACATACAAAGGAAAAGAGGAAAATCATGCCTTTAGGTGAAAAAATGCTGAACAAGAAAAAAACTGTGTGTGAGCAATTGAAATGGACTTATAAACAAAAAATATTTTTATTAACAATAAACTAGGACTTCAGAAAAACATGTATTATTTTCTAAATCAAAGATTTTTTTTTCCCCCCCCCAGATACAGCATATGAATGGAGAGATCCTGACCCTTGTCTGTATATTTTTGGTAAGGTTTCTGTTATGCTTCAACTGAGTGCATTTCTCTCTGGTAAACACATCATGCATTCCAAACCATCACTGTTGATCTGATGTACTGGGAAAGTGAAAGTAATTTTTTGCTTGCTCTTTGGTGGCACATTATGTTCTGCATCTATCTGTGTTAGATGGAAGGATGCTGCTGTGGTGACAGTAGATGCTGTGTGTTTATACTTGACATGTTTCCTGTGAGATTCTGGAAGCTATTGGACTAGTTCATCAGAAAACATGACTAATTACAATTATATTGGGTTTGGCCTATGAGAAGACTTTTTAACCAGTATTTACAGCTATGAAGGGTTAACAGCTGCATTTTGGTTTGATTTAAACAGAGCTTCAGCAAAATCTTTACCTCAAAGGCTGTATGACTGTATAAGCTGCAAGGGATATCAACCTATGTCGGTCTACTCTTCTTTTGGCCCTGGTTTGCTTCCTTACGGTGCAGCAAAGAATGTATCTGTAAAAAAGTAATTGCACAAATAATCTGAAAGATATACCCTTGACATGTCATTGCTTGGAAATAGTAGGTAGGTGTCTTTAGTGTTGCCTAAGATCAAGAAAGGACAATGTCTTTTTTGGAAACTGTTGAATAAGAAATTGCACTGAACCCTAAATAGCCTTCACGCTCTCCAGCCATAATACTGGCAACTTTCGTAGCCCTTGGAAATAGAATCAGGGAGATGTCCTCTACTCTCTCCCTCATTTGCACAGGCATGCAGAGGTGGGACAGAATTTAACAAATCGGTTCCTTTGCTACTGCCAGACAAAAAGATAAATTTGAGCTGCCCCTTCCCCCTTCCCCTTCCCCTTTCCCCTCCTCTCTCACCTCTGAAAGACTAAGATCAAGAGCTTTGCAGATGTATCAAGAATTAATGACCCGTGTGTAAGTCACACATCCCATACCAAACAATCTACATCCCAGCTGAGGTGACGAGTACAGAGACGAACTCTGACAGGGAGTATGTCATGGGAGTAGGAACTGTACAGGAACAAGTATTGGGAATGACTTTGTACAAGGAAAACAAAAGAAGATTAGGGATTCAGAAAAAGACATGACCAAGATGTCCATAAAAATGAAAGTTGACAAGTCAGACAAGTCTTGGATTTCAAAGTTTTGTTGGATGTATATCTAGACCCTAATGGGTCTAATTTTTTCTTCTTACTGTTTTTTTTGACTTTCCTTTGTTTTAGTATGAGACAGGTATTCTCTTACACAGTAATTCCCTTGAGCTTCTCCTACTCACCTGTCTTCTAATCATAGTGAAGAATCCAGGTTTTTTGATATGATCTCCTATCATAGGTGAGGGGAATTACCCACTTCATGCTAGGCAAGGTTGAGGTATAGTTAAGGGAAAACATGCATGGAGCTCTCTTTCAGCTTTTTCTTTATGTGCTATAAACCTTTTAAGGAAAGAACAAATATTACTTTCTTCTGGGGAAGCCATTTTGAGTTACTATTCAGTTAGTGTCAAATTCAGTTTGGCCTCATTAGGAACAAGGGGAGTTGCAGTTTACGGACAGACTCTGAGAATGTCTGGGCCGTGACAGGAGGAGTCATTGCGAGGGAGAGAGGTATTAAGCCCTGATTTAATGTGTAAAACTGCTTTTCATGGTCTGTGCCAGAAATGATTCAAAAAGTTTATTTTTTTGTCTGTGCAGAAGACTCTGGCCAGGACAAAATCCTGTGCCTGGATCCTTACTATGGAAACTTGTGCATCAGGCCTTACATCAAACCCGTGTCGGACATGACTATCTCTGCCCTTGAAAAAGAACAACCAGCACTGCAGTATAACAGAGTCTTCGCTAAAGCAATTAAAATATCTAGGAAACAAAAGACAAGATGAGAGTGACACAGCTATAAGGCAGCCCCTCCAAATAACAAAACGTTGAGCTTCATCAGAAATAGTACCAAGAAAAAGACAGGGGACATTGCTTTGCTTCTGTCTAAAACTTTTGCTTTCCCCCCATCTTAAAATACTGTAAGTGGTAATTGTATCTCCATTTCTAGAAGAACAGACTGGAGTTAAATGATATTAAAGGTGTTAGATGAAACCATGGATTGGAGGTCCATAAACAGGTACAGAAGGGATCAGGCAGGAGGATTCTGTAACAACCTTAGTACAGCTCTTGAAGAGGAGACAGAATACTTGGTTAGATGAAACCCGCTAAGGTGTTTCTTGTGTTTTTAAGGCTGTCACACATGGTGCCCGGTGAAACCAAAGGCTAAAGATTTAAGTGAATTCTTTTTCCAGTAGAATTCAAAGTTGGGTGGAGATTTTTTTTGTTTAGGTTTTTTGGGGTTGGCTATTCCACTTTACACACTGTAGTACATCAATCTTTAGGAGACTGTTTTCTTCTTTCTGTTGACTTTAATCAGCCATTTCAGTCTAAAGGAATAGAAAGCTCTGTTTTGTTGGGGTTTTATTTGTTTGGGTTTTGTTGTTTGGTTGTTCTGTGGTTTTGGTTTTTTGGGTTTTTTTTAATAGGACTTCAACCAATGCTTGGAGTTAAGTACAATTACACATTGAGTGGGAAGAGGTGGTAGAATTATACTGTGGAATTATTTTATTTTTGGAAATAGTTTGCAACTACTTGTGATTACATTTAATATTGAAAATATCTATAAAATAATTATGGGAAAATGTATTTTCACAACTAAAATATAATTGTATTGTATTCAATAATGTTTTGTTAACCTTGCTGTTCTCAACTAGTACAATTTATTTTTTGATATCTTAATGGAATGAGCTGCTATGTCTGACTAAAATTGGCAGAGTTGATCCTTTCTGGGGTTTAACTTAAGTCAGTTCAATTCTATATTTTAGTCCTTTATACTCTGTTTTAATTATTTCACTTTTGTGAAAGAGAGGATTGCTTCTCCCTTCCTCTTCTTCCTTCGAGTAGTGTGTTACTCTGGCTAGAGGATGAAGTGTATTTCCTTGCAAGCCAGCTGACATGACTGTCACTACAATTAAATTAAGCAGCTTTTAGTACCTGTCTTTTGCCTTTGGACAGTTACCGTTTTACTATGCTTTCTGCTCTCTGTGAGATGACTTAAGAGAAAGGTAAATAGTGAACAGTTTATACATTTCACCAAGAATGTTCAGGAATATAATTGTTCTGCTGTAATCTGTGAGTTTTGGGGATGAAACACTTTCTTGGTTCTCTAAATACCAGCTTAAAGCCAATATGACAAGTAATAGCACAGAAAACTTGGGATTATTCTGCACCAGAATGTCCATGATTGTATTTTTGTGTCACTTCTTTCAGCATGAGTTACAAGACTGGGCACAGTTTTAATTGCATATCCTGGGGTGGCCAGTTTCATTCTGCTGTTTCCTGCTTCTCTCTCTCTTGTCCTCCCCTGGAAGCAGGACAGACCTTTCCACACCAGCCTGTGAGAGGAATAGTCTGTACCCCTCCTTCCTTCAGACTCAGACATTGGCTCTACACCCTTTTTTCAGTAAAATGCCAGAATATTTTGCCTGAGATAAGCAGTTCCCAAGCAAGGAGTGAGCAATGAGCCTGTGTGGAGGTGTAGGATCTGACAGTATGGGAGAGATGAAACGCAGTGGGTCTCTGTGTCCCAGTGACACTTCACATTAACCTCCACAGTCAAGTCCTTCTGGAGAGGTCACAGAGCCTTTGCAGCCCTTCCCAGAGAGATCGAGCTCTCTCAAGCACGAGGCTTGTGAAGAGAAGGAAAAGCCCCACCCCTATCTGCACATACCTAAATCCTTTTGCAGTTTCACTGCTTCTGCAAATACAGCAGCTGGCATTATCACCAGACAAAGTCGTATTGTGTCAGTACAACAGAAGATTCCAGCGGCATCACCTCTTGCTGCCACAGTCATTATCACCAAGGCCGTTACCCACTTTCCCAGCCAAACTTAGCTCAGTTTTCAGGAGTTTGGGGTGGGGGTTGGGCAGAGAAAGCAGAGTTGGTGTTTGACAGCCTCCACCTGGGAGTGTACGTGCACCCTTTTATGCCTTATCACACCAGCCAAATACTTTCTCTGTGTGTCAGAAAAAGGTGCAGTGACAGGAGCTGGCTGCCAGTGTCTGACAGGAGGGTGGTTCAGGGAGAGTCGAATGGTTCGTTGAAGGTAAGGTGCTGAAAGATGTGTACCTGTGACACTGGTATCTGATGTGGCAAGCATGAAAGAATTGGTGACCCTTGCAGTGGTACTAATGGACTGGAGTTAGGTCTCAGGCAAAGTTTTACAAAGCCTAGGTTACAGTGTTTCTTGCTTTTGAAAAGACTTTGAAGATTAACATTTGGAAGGGAGAAAATTATAGGAGCTTATTTGCAAAATTCCTATTGTTTTTTCCTTTAGCTCTCAAAGAGAGCTTCTAGAGACTCAGACTGGCAACCTGCTTTTCTTGACTTTCACCAATCCTGTCTGACTTAGAAAATGACCCTGCAGACCTTGAGTCTCTTTTTCTGCTCACTGATGGCCAGGACCTCTTGCTCTTACAAAGAGTTGTGTGGCTTGACATGGCTGAAGTTATGAGCTTCACAAGCAAAAGTTAGCTTTGCTATAGCTGCAATGCCATCAAATACACACACATATACGCTTAAAGTCCAATAAAAGTCGGGCAAAGTCTTTCTAGGGTTTGTAGTTCAATCGCTACATCCCTACTCAACTAGGGAGCCTAGAGAACAAGTAAAGAGTAGAAGGAAAAGTCCTGCCTGCCTTTCATGTAGAAAAACCTGACTTCTTCATCCTTTTCAAGGCAACAGAATGTCAAGTCAGGTTGCTTTGCCTAAGGCTGCTATGCAGTGAGGGGATTTAAATGTAACCTCCGCATACAGAAAAAGGAAGTCCCTTAATTCATTCAATATTTTATTAGAAATCTCTTAATGCTGGTCTTATTCCTAAAGGTAAACATCTCAGAGGCTTTTCAAAGCCTGTATTTCATTATTTAATAATCTGTTTTCAGTAACACAATTCCCTAGGTCTGAGCTTGTAACTAAGTCCACAGGCTGGAAATATCAGCAGTCCAAGAACTGTTAAATAATTAAGCCATTGGTGCCTGTAAATGTTAGGGCTCGAATCACTCATATTTTATCTTCACAAACTGCTGTGAAAAAAAGGTGCGATGAAAAATATTACTGCTAGCTCTTTTTAAGGACAATGACTTGTGTGTACAATGGCATGGTTTGAAACTGTATGAATTTTTGTTTAGAAAGTAATATTTATAGGAGAATATTTAGCAGTTAGCCTTTACATACCTGGCTCTTTGTGTAGAGCAGTTTCACCTTTATGTAGTAGAGTTCCCCGTCTTCTGGACTCACTGGAAATCTCTGCCTCCATTCAGAGGCTAAATACGTTTTATATGACTTCTGCATGGCAACCTCTTTTTTTTTTCAGTTCTTTGAAGAATTCCTGGGAATAGACATTGACCAGAAAACCCAGGATAGTGTTTGACAGCACACCCCTATACTAGACGTGTGCATGCGTAAGTGCTTGTTCCTGTGCTTGCGCGTGTGCATACATGTGTACACAAGCACACGTTTGCACGTATCCTGTGTCTTAAATGGGGGACATGTCTCTGGAGGTAACTGCAGGCCAAATATTCTGACTACTCGTTTTGACTCTTTGGACGTGGCGGTGGAAGTGGCATCATTTTGAACACATAAAATACGGCATAGGCTGCTCTCTAATCTCAAGCAGATGGAGGCAGCTCAGTCTACTGAGGGAGTTTCTCATCCATGAACAATACATGTCATGATTTTTCTTCATCAGAGAGAGATGAGTTTGGTTTTCTCACAGTAACATTTACCTTGAAGGAGCACAAAGCAGTACAATCATGGATATAATGTAAGAATAGGAGTTCAAGGAGGGATAACAGAGAGCTTTTGTAAGCACTGATAACACACACTCCCTAATTTAGTACGGGCAGAAAACAGTTGAGTGAGTGCCATAATTTAGTACAGAGCCAGATTACTTCTCGTGTAGACAATTTGAATTTAGTTGCTCTGTCTTAGTACAAGGCAGGAAATACATACGGGCTGTCTCAAATACCGTTTTTTGTTCTGTTGCATATGACAGTATGACAACACTACCTTTCTGTATCCATCATCAAACATAATACATAAGCTATGATCTGGAAATAAGTGGTTAGAATTCATCTCCTTTTTTCATTGCATCAGTTTGTTTACTTTGGCTTTTTGAAATACTTTGGGATTTGTAATCTGTAACTGTCTGCATTCCCTTCAGAGTTTATTTTCTTTGTTTACAAGCTTAGACTATATTGACATTGTTACTAAGGAGATACTAACTTCTGGTGATGCAGGAAGCTTTAGCAACTTGATATATACATACAAAATTTAACCATACAAACATTATAGTAAAAAAAAAAATCTAAATTCCTTCCTTTCAAATCACTCGTAAATCACAAAATACTAGAATTAGGCTCAGCTCTACAACCTCTGTTAGACCCCTCTATCTTCTGTATGTTCGTTATAAAATAGTTGGCAGTTTTGGCTATCAGCATGAAAATACTTTGCTGGTAACTTCAGGGAGAACAAGTTACATCAAGCATCTAAAAAATTACAGAAATGTAAAGCTTGCTTTTCAGATCACCAAATAGTTTAAAATAACTTTCCTCTTGTCTCGGATTGACTGGACTTATTTGCTGCCTTGATTTAAACATCATATTGACATCTTGTTGTGATTAGCTGTGAAAAGAATGTGGAGATATTCATGATTAGTCAATATCCTGTGACTATTTTCTGCAGTTGAGTAATGGTGAACAGCAGACTTAAAAAAATCAGAGCGCTGTTTATGAATGTTACAAGTCAATCAAGAAGAGTTTCTGGTGTATGAAGACATCCCATTTCTTTATAAACTATAGTTTAATTATAAAGGATTTATTTCCAAACTGTTGACAATAATTGGAAATGTGAGTACTGAAAGTAAAGAACATCCTTTCATGGTATCCTTTTGATTATTTTCTAAAATTTTAATTTGGTTTATGGTTTATTTTATGGAAGTTTAGAATTTTGACTTTCATAAGTAAAAATTATTTCTGCAAAATTATTTTCACCAAACACCCCCTTACAGTTTTGGTTGTTTTCCAGGATAGGGTGCATCTTATCTGATGGTCATACTTACCTTTGCTGGAAAGGGAGAAAAGTGAAGCTTCTAAAATGTGACTTAAATCTCAGACTAACATTTTCTTACACAAACTAATGTTTTCTGCCATCACTTCTAACTTGTGGCCCAAGACTTTTTTCTTCTAGTTCTTGGTGCTTCTCATATAACAGATCTTTTTTAGATTTTTTTTTTCTTTTCATCTTTGCCACTAGGATTTGGGGAAATTGCTGTAATATAACTGTACTCTGTGCCAGTTCACTGTCACTGTTGTTCTTGAGCCACTACACTTTTCAGCATTTAGCAGTCTAAATGTGAAACTTCACTTTTTTTGTTTGATTGATTTTGTGGGGTTTTTTCTTTGATTGGTTTTGGTTTTTTGTTTAGCAAAAACTGCTTATTGGAGAGCATGAATTTGTCCAGTGCTCCTTTCAGTGCTAAAACTTGCTGATTTGTCTGTAGCCACAATAGGGGATAAAAGCAACTGCACCAACTAGCAAGCAACTTTTATTTCTAACTGTTTTATTAATATGAATGCACAGGTATGATATTTACCCCAAACCAAGAGGATTCTGGATCTAATACGGTGTTGTGTTTTCTTGGACCAGGTGTTTAAAGTGCAGGAATGTTTGGGTGTTTTGTTTTGGGGGTTTTAAAGGCCTTTTAGTCTGATGCCATGACAGTATATCCTTTAATTCTTCAGGTGACCTCTCTGAACTTAAAGTGCATGTTTTTAAAACACCAACAAGACAAATGACAGATGGAAACTTACAACATATTGATTTTATTTGAGACTAGTACTTCAACATTTTGATCTTTAAATAGGACAAACTTTTGTATTTTATTTCTTTGTAATTGCCAGAATCGTGTCCCCAGCCACCTCACTAAAATAAATCAAAATAGTTCCTTGTATGCACTGTATTATAACCACAGCAGATGACTTATTTTAATGACATTTTATGCTTTTTAAGAGGACCAGAAGCATTAGTTTGAAGGATGAAAGATTATTTAAAATAGTAATAAGATATTTAATCAGTTTCCAGATAAGCAACCTCAAATCACCTCAGATTTACAAGAGGGAAAGCACATATACAACTAGTTATCATAAAGCTGCAAAACTGAGGTAGCTTTTTCAGCCTTTCCTTGCTTAGTCTTGCAAATGTGATACAACTTGTCCCCCTTTTCATCTTCACTCTGAGGAGAAAAGGACATTAATAGCAGCAATGTAAGAGGCTTGTGCCACTTTTTCATCAGTAGGTAAATTCATTATTATTTGGGGAATGCATGTCCCTGAAGAACAGAAGGAAGAAATAAATAGCTCATCTTGAATGAATATTCTTAGAATAAAAACATGTGTAAATAGAAATGATGTGGTGCACCTTGTTCTTTAGAATCAATATTTCCCTTTAGAGTTAGCAGGCAATTATATGTCAAATCTGAGGCAGAAATTAAACCAAGATGCCAATAGATTATGTTTTCTCTGATAAAACAACTTATTTCCTTTTTAAAAATCCGTCTTATTAAGCTGGTTTAGATGTCACAAAAGAGCTTGGACAAATAACTGTTAGGCCTCTGCAATAATCTTGATAACTTTGATATTGTTGGCTTACTGTAAACCACAGACAGGCATACTGTTGTGTGTCTGTCCACAAAATTATTCTTAACCCCACACTGCAGCTTGCTTTAGAGGCCACACCTAACATAAAAAAGTTTAAAGAATCCATTTGCTGTACCTAGGATTGCACTGTATCTCTAAAGAAGTGGGAACGAAAGTCAAATGTAGGTTTTAATGCTTGTTAAAGTCAAAACTTGCTGAATTTCACTACTTAGGTTCTTGTTGTTTTAAACCACTATTTAATAAATTGAATAATTTATATTTAACTTATAATCTATTATTTAATTATATAATTATTTTATTTAATTAACTTGTATATTTATCATTTATTTTATATACTTCAATTAATTGCCAGTTAATAGTAATTACTTCTTATTAATATATAAATTATTCAGCTTTGGATCATTAACTTTCAACATACTGTGAATTTCCAACAAGAGCTATGCATTTTCAGTACACTATGCTTTATTGGTAACAGATCAAGTATTTCCGTCAATAATGCTATTTTATCCCACTGTTGGATTTTTCTTGTTTATTCATAACAAAGTCTTCCTATTGTACAAATTTTAAACATTTTCTCTACTACAGTTTTAACACTTCAGCTCTTGCTGCCATAAATCCTGCCATTTTACCTTTCCTCTGAAACCCGAGCTATGGTCCAGTGAGTAACTGTAGGGAAGTTTTATGCTGTAACAGCTTGCTCAGAATTAATGTCTTGGGAAAAGACATTGAGAAATGAAAAAATTTGTTTGTATACATATCTCTTCAACCTTTTGCTTTTCCAGTTTTATTAAGGAGCAGCGTTCATTTTAAAATTATGATGTCAGAGGCAGGTTGTAGAAAGAAGATTCAAAGATCTAATGAAATTGTCCTTTACAAAAATATCTTTATGGAAAATGTGACCTTTCTGGTTTTATGTTATGGATGACTGAATTCCATTTTAAGGTTTCAAAGATGGACAGAACACTGATTGTGTTGTCTGTTTTCTAGGTCATTAATTCTCTTGGACCATGGCCAGGTCAATATATTCCAGTTGTTAAGCTTTCATTCATTTTTTCCTTATTTTCCAAAATAACCAGTAAATGGCTAGAACACATTTGAATGCATACTGTTTGAAGATCGGAGGGGAAAACCCATGAATTTAAGAGGAAAGAAGTAAGTGAATGACATAAACAGGAAAGAAAGAGGAAGCAGGTCAGAAGTTTTAGCACACGGCTCTTTTTGTGACATACAGAATGTGTCTGCTGATGTTGCAGGCAGAGACTGCAGTCAGACACTACTAGGCGGGAATGGTACACCTGTAGTGTACATTTTGCACATGGTGCTCCTGACCTCCGGCTCTTCCAGGTGAACCTCTGCTGGCCAGATTCTCTTCTCATATGCGCCTTTGTAGAGTGCCTGTGCTGGAATGGTGCAGGTGGAAGGTACGGCACTTCTGAAAGCTCTCAACTATCTTGACATGCTTATTCTGGTAACTTAAAACTCAATTAGCTTGAACATCTGAGTCAAGTATTTAAATTTAGACTAGCATCCTCTCCTCTAAACATAATCGAGCTGTGAGGAGAGCAACTGCTTTGGGCCAACACTGTGCTTCAGGTACTGCAAAGAATTTGCCAGTGCAGGTGGTAAGGGAGTAGTGAAGATATATTCTATGTTAAACAGGGCATATTGTCCAAATCTTAGTGAAAATATATTCTGAAACTTGTCCTCCATTTGCAACATTTGGAGCCTATCCTGATTAGGTCTGAGCAATCTAATTGGATTATTGTGATACAAATGTGGCATTGGAGATTTTTTTGTTGTTAGGCACTTTTCCTCTGTTAACCTATACCATGATAAACAGCAGATAGTGTCAACAACTCTGTGGCATGCCTGCTTCGGTTCCGTTGATTTTTTTGCATATTGTGGAAAAGAAACCAAATTATAAATGCCAACCTACAGCACTCCCTTTGTATTAATTTGAATGAATTAAGCAGGTTATAGAACTATGTTGTCTTATGGCTTTTTGGTTGAGAGAAAATTATTGGGTTTGCCAGATCCTTGACTTCTTTTGTGTGAGGCGCAGGATCTCTGCAAATCCAGATTAACTCAGAGAGAGTTTAAAGAATTCACCAATTCCTAGAGGGTCCATTGCTGGATCAGGCCAATGGTAGACATAACAGGAATGCAAATTACTTCCATTATACAATTTTAATAAATAAGATTCAAAGACAACTGTTCCTGCAGCTTGTCCAACAAAAAAAAGGCCAAGCCAACTGTTGAACAAAACTGCCAGTAGCTGTGATGAATTATAATTCATTTAGGACAGGAAATGATAAATATATGACTGAAAGGGAAAAGAAAATTTTAAGCAATGTAATTAGGAGGAAGAAAACCCCATTAGTATTATGAATTATGGTCAGAACAGGAAACTCTCAAGTGTAAGAAAGGAGGCTTTAAATCTGCAGTTGTTGAAAAACAAGCTAGAAATGGATACAGGAATGATGCAGCAAGTCTTGCAAAAGGTGAGGGTCTCCAATAAAAAACAATGCTTATCCAGACGAAATTCAGAAAACACATTTGAATTCACATACAGAGAAGTGCCAACAACCTTAACAAGACAGCCACTTCACTATTACAGAAATATTCTTTTAGAAGGCTTCTGTAGGCAAGATTTCTGCTTTCCCATGCTTGAAGAACATCTTCACTTTGAGAGCCACTCACTTGTGCTTCTGGGCAAAAACCCAGCTGACTTGCACAGCCTCCTGCCTTTTCCGGTGTCTCATCTGCTGTCCTCCTCTACTTTTATAATGTAATTCCTCTTCTTGTTTTCCTTCTTACAAGATATTTCTTACCTTTCAAGTCCACGTGAAATGGTCACTAGTACTCTCTTCATTGTCTTATTTCTGCTACAGGAGAGACCTTGTGTCTATGACATGAATCTTTAAACTCCCTGTCATCAAGTACAATTCTTAAATCACCCATCAACCTCTACATATCCATTCGTTCACTGAGCCATGTCTCCTTCAGTGTCACAGTATATTTTCTTTTCTTTCCCTCCTTGTTCAGACCATGCCACTTTCCACAGGATTATGGCTGGTTGTGGGTCACTGTTTTAGTGCTTCAATTTGTCACTGTAGCGCCATGCAAGCAAGCGTAGCATGCTTGCCATTCCTGTGCTAGACTCAGATGATAGGATGGAAAATAGTATTCAGAAATGGATCCCTGAATGCCAGAGGTAACAATACTTTAAAAGTGAATTTAGTCATTTACCATTTCCCTATTCCTAGTCTCATAAGATTTTATTTTATTTAAAATTATGGAAGATAAAACAGTCATGTTAACACTGGATTCCAGTAAAATTAATGCTATGGGTTGGATTTAAACCAGTCTTAACTGTCCACTGGTAGTGAGACCTACAGCTATGGACTTGTACTACTTAAATCAGTAACAGGCTCTGCAGAACTTAATGCTGTGGTATATCAATATTTCAGATGTCTGTAGATTTCAATTTAAAGGTGTTGTGTTGCTTTTTAGTGTATGTTTCTCATGAATAAACACTACTGAAATTCAGAGAAGATCAGTAAGTGTATTATTTACTATTCTACTGTCTTGGTTTTGTCTCTGTAACTAGTGACTGAGGTTAAATGTGCGGAGACTGGGAGATACAGGAGTTATTATCAATGGATGGGAGCAGGGTTACATTGCTGTGCCCACATACGTAGCGACAGAACACAAAATATTGGACTAGGGTGAAAGCAGAGGAGTAGCCTTTGCTCTGTTGGTTGCCAAACCCAAGTTCTTGTGGACTGATGAAAGGAATGTGCTCCAGAGGTGAGAAAGCTCCTCCATGTCACTTAGGAAGTTACAAGAAGAGACAGGGAGCATGTACAGTCTCCATTTGAAGTTTGTTCCTTAGAACTGTTAAACAGAAGTCTGTGCCTTGGACTTGTGCTGGTGAGATCACATGATCCTTCTTGACACCAGTGTACACAGGTAGTAATTTTCACCACTTATCAATTGTATTTTAAAATAAAAAGCCTTTTAAAGTACAGCTGATGTGTGGAGGAAGAGTCTAAGTGAGCATGTGCAGAAGTGAGTGGGAAAAGAGGGGAAAGACAGTACTGTCACTGCCAGGTTGAGCCAAAGGATCCCACATGGGTAGCCCATGAGTGACTCCTGGCATGTCCATTAACTGTTGTCCGTGTCCTGCTGGTCTTGTTCCTTCCTCAGCCAACACCATCCTGGTAAGTGTGGCACACCATGCTGGACAATTGTGTCCCTGATTTTATGAGGGTGGCAGAAGGATTGCATTACTTACTGCCATCTCTGCTGTCTAGCCTAGGAACCTAGTTTTGAGGTGATTACTGATGTCTGAGTCGGATACTCAGATTAGCAGAAAAAAAAGTGGTATCTGAAATTCCAAGTACATAAGATTCCAGAGCTAGGGATTATCTGTTCTGACCCTGTGAGAAGAAGAGACTTTGTATTTAAATGTTGAATGTTAAATTATATATTAAGGTCCTGATTCTTCATTTCATTGCACTGGTGTTATTCCAGGATCAGTATCTGACTGCATCTTTAAATATTAAATTTCTTCTGACAGGATGGAAGCTGATATGCAACCTCTGACATTGGGCTCCCATGCTGTTTCTAATGTCACAAATGATGACAATTGCCAGAAACAGTGACTAGCAGCAGCAAGAGACTCTGTAATATTCACTTTAATTGCATTCTATATTTTCAGATATAATTTACAGTTTTAAAGTGTTGAAAAATGAGTGGCCTGACATGTGCGCTCAGTATCCTGTAGCAAGCCACTGGGAACAGAAAAGTTTTCCTTTCAAGATTCAACAAAAACGGTCCCTTACTGTGTGACAGAAACAAGCTGCACCAAACCTGCCAATGATTCAGCATGTTTTTCTAAATTCAAACTGGGCTGCAGCCTGAAGTTTGCAGTAGGGATTCAAACCCTGCAGGGAAACAAGCCTTTCTCCCAGCACCCGTCATGGTACCAGGTGGGGAACCGGAGGAGTAGCAAAACACTCTCTGTACTAAAATAGCATAACAAATGGCTCCAGGGCACACACAGAGAGGCCAATACACAGCATTAATTAGCCTAGAAGTAATTAGCAAAATATTGCTAAAAAGTCGTAAGGGGAGCGATTGAGAGCTGGATGAGTTTTTGAACTCAGCAGCGTGAAAACCCATGTGTAATAACTGTGAATTTGATGCACATTGGGAGGTTTCATTGACAAGCAGGCCAGTTTTGACAGGAAGAGAGAAACTTAGTATAAAATCTAATTTGCTGTAGAAATTAAAGGCTCTGAACGAAATGTAACTTTTTCCAGTAAATTCTGACCTATGCAAGACAGAAGAAACAGACATAACTCACGTTAATTGCAGTGAACGTTTTCTGGAATTTAGCTGTGTTTTTCTAGGTGGAAACTATCTTGAAGTGAATCATTCCTTTTCCAAATATGTTCATTATTCAAAAGTTTTGGACAAATATTTATGAGACTAGATTTCAATATACGGATCATGCATGAATAGCCTGTTCTTAGGTTTACTTCTTATTTTCAGTATTTAGTGTGTTATCCTTGACCTATGTGATCCATCACACAAGTCTTAAGTTTTAAAGTATTTTTCTGTTTTTCATTATAGTTCTGCTCTTGACCAAAAGGAAATAAAGAGCATGTTTATTGTACTTTGCCAAACACAGGAGTCTAACATGACTGGAGAGCCAAGGCATTATTGATATTATCATCTTTCTCCTGATTCATAGAATTCATGAAGTGTTTACGTGATTAGGACTTCCTATGGGGACTTAGGCTCCTAAATCACTTCAGATTAATGAGAAATGTATTATCTCTAAAAAGATAGTTTGATGTATGCTGTCACCACAGGCCAAGCTAGAAAGCTAAGTATGCAGTATTCTCCAGCAGGGATGAGGGTTCTTCCTTTCTGTACTGATGACATTCTTGTCTGATGCTTTCAGCTATGTCCGTTAACAATATTGGCTTTGGCCTTGCACTGTGTAGTTATATCATCTGGTACGTTGCTCCTATGTAGTTCTGGTTTTACGACTATTTTCTTCCTCAATATAACTGCATCCAATGAAGATCTGTTTCAAATTTCTAGTTCAGTCATAGTTTACCCTCTGCAAGTCTAGTCATTAGCATTGTGAATCTGTTTTTTCCTGATCAATTTCTTTTCCATCACTCATCTGAGTTTGCTTAAAGGGTACATACCTGAGACTTTGCAGCAGGTAACTTCCTGGAAATATTGACTTGACTTTAAAATCTTTATTATTGTGCATGCATGGGTGCTACCTAGGTGGTGTCCAGGTCAGACTCTGAACAGACACAGACTTTGTATAAGGCTGGAAATAATTAACATCTCAATGGATGTGTTAGTGTGAATGGAAAGTGCAATGTGTTTATCCAAACTGTTATTGGGTGCTCATCTAGCCAGGGACAAAGAAGTTGAACATCAGGATGCAGTTAATTTAACTGAGATGAATTTTGAAATATTCACATCTTTAGCTGACTCAAAGGAAAAATTCCTCTGACCAGAGACATGGTAAGAGATCACACTGTGCTTGTAGGTATTCTTTGAGCTGGTAAGCCAGTGTAACTCAGTAAAGAACTACTACATTAATTACTCACACAGCTCTACCAGTGACATAATTGAGTGCTGGCAAAACTTTTCACATATCAAGTGGTATGATGCAGGTGCACAGCACTGCTTGTTCTAAACAGGAAATGCCCTGTGCTTAGATCTGACACAGCTGATCTTCATCTGATGCTTGCTCTTTTGCCAACCATTTTCCACACTTCAAATCAGTGTTTGAAAATTTCTCTATAATTCCAAAATTTGACTTATTTTTTATTTCTTGCTAAAACATTATCCAGATTCTAAACTTTGCATTCTAGAAATTCACCTTCAAGAAGAAAAGAGGCAGGTACTTCTGCTGACCTGTACACACTTTTACCCAACTCACGTTTGCTTAAGTAAGGAAAGTTATAGAAAATGTCACTAATACACAAGGAGAAAACATAATTCCCGTTCCTCTTGTGTAAAATGCAGTGAATCAGGATATAAGGGTCTTAAAAAAAAAAATCTTCATACAACTACCAAGAAACACTTTATTTGGTGAAATGGTAGTATATGTTGTTGTGAAGCCAAAGACCAAAGGCTCTACTACTGAAGAATCCAGGAGTGGGCAGATGGGTGTATGCATACAGTCACGGCATAAGTTCAGCCAGGGAAAGGCTGCATTTTTTTCTCTTTTTGCTGTTGTTCAAAAGTACATGTACAGCATGCCTGAAGATGAGCAATCTTTGTTGCAGTTTCAACAGCTAGATTATATTTTGCAATATTGTCATCCTTTAAGTTTTAAAAATACTGCTCCTGAAAGATAACCAGTTGACTGGCTTATTGACAACAAGGTATCCATGGATGAACCAAAATGCTTCCTGCATTTTCTCTTCCATTTACAGTTAGAGCAGAAGAGGATGAGAGATTCCTG
>NW_010235055.1:57753-73689 GCF_000690775.1 Eurypyga helias
GAAACAACATATTATTGCTGGTCAGAAAATGTAAGATCTCTCTGTGGTTGTTTTGTTTTGTTTTTCACGAGCACTGAAGTTCATTATTGCTGAGTTCCTCCTCTGCTTTTTCCATGACTAATCCTATATTTGTCTACCGCGTGCTAAATCTATCACTTTTTTGATAGCACAGGATGGCAATTTGTACTAGCAGGCATATGAATGAGCTTCATGCTTCTAATTTCTTTCTTTAATATAAATTCTATAAAAGGGAATGCAGTTATAGTGATTGCATAGACATTAGGAGATAGCTTTTGTCAATATCAAATATGTCAAAAGCTTTAAGCGAGAGACAGTGTGTAAGAATTTCAAGATGTACACAGAGACAAATGGTACCTAGTGGAGATGGCTAACCTGGGTCCTGGAGGCGAGAGGGCTGGGTGAATGCAGCCTCCTGCCTAGCCAGCCCTGCTCCCAGTCTCTGGTATCTGGGAATGTTAGATTCAGAGGGGTTTCACTTAGTGACTTGCTTGGGGTCTGCTATGTCCAATAGATCTGGCACTTCTAGAAGACCATTAGAATTTTTTTAAAATTATGTCAATTAAATTATGGATCAATATGTCTTTTAACATATAATAATAACGTATTTATGTAAAAAATAATAAAACCATCTTCTGTCCACCTAATATCAGCCACTTTTCTCAAATGATCTTATTGCCATAGTCGTAGTCACATACTTTCATCCAAGCAGTAGAAGTGGTGATGGTAGTCAAATGTTTGATGGGTCTTACTGAAACCAGTTTTATTCATGGATTTTTTTTTTCTTGTTTTCTGGGAAGTAGCAGAATTCCTCAAGGAGCAGCTGTTTCCTTTAAATGCAAAATCTGGAAAGCTATGGTGTACTCAAATGCTTTCACTTAATTACATGTTATAAATGCTCATACTCTGATATCTAAAACAATATTTAGACTGGAATATACTGAAAGGCAGGATATTTGTGTTCAAGAGCTTCACTTTCTCTGTTGAAAAGTAGAGGAACAGTTATTTATACAGTTTGTATGTAGGGTTACATTTGGATTTGAAATACCTTCATGATTTGTATATTGTGAGTTTAATGATAAAGAGGATTTGCTTGCTATTTGATAATTTTGAAGTAACATGATTTAAAATAGATGGGTCAGTAACTGTATCTGTTCTTAAGCTTTAGGAGCCATGTTTTACAAAACCAAGACAAAATACAGAATGAAATGTAGTCACCCTACTGTATAACCTCTTGCATCCATAGATGCAACCTCCTGATAAAGGAATCTCAAATTGCCTTTGTAACAGATTGTTACCTGTATTTTATGAAATGCTGGATAACATTTTGACAATGTGTTAGTTCCTCAGCCGGCATGTGTTTATATCTTCATTGGCTTTACCTGAGCTGAGGAGATTTTATACCAAAGGGACATCTATTATACTTCACAACTATTTAAAGAGTAAAAGCTTTGCCTAATTATTATGATGTTTGTCATCACATTGTTGTCTAGAGATTAATTTCTACCAAAAGTTAGAAAGAAGGACTGAGGACTTCATGTGAGACTAGGCTGTAGCTTGACCTAAGGTTGAGTCGATGCCAATGCTTGGGATTAGGGTGGTGAACTGAGCAAAGACAAAGCTTACGGCTGCAGGTAGACTGAGCCTGTAAATTGGCTGCCAAAGGAGTGGGGAGGCTACCAAAAAGGTTTTCTCCTGAGGACTTCTTCATGCAGGACTAGGTTGTGGAACTTTGGCCAAGGCTCAGCACATATATGGGCCTACAGCTGGGGTTGGGTGAGAGACCAAGTGTAGAGCTGTAGGTGAAGTGGGGAGGTAAAGTTGCTGCCAAATAAATTGGCAGTCTGCAAGTAGACTTCTCCCTTCAGAAATTCTTCAGGGGTGAGGCCTGGGCTATGAGCTTCCTGTATTGCTCAGTCATTGCCTAGGATAAGGGTTGAGTTTGTTAGAGCCTAGAGCTGCAGTTGCATTGGGGCTGCGAAGGGTCTGTCAGGGGAAGGAGCAAGCTGAGGAAGGATTTCTCTGGTAAGAGCTTCCTATGGGACTTCATGAGGGTTTTGCCAGTTAACATCTAGAGTTCCATTCCAACCTATATTATTCTATGATTATTGACTCTGGGAAACAATGTGAAATGAAACACAAAAAATCTCTGTGGCTGCAGTTCAAGTTTAAAAACCAGAAAATTCAGGATTATTCTCCCATGGTCTCCTCAACATGAAAGAGTCTGATGCAGCACTACATTGGCTACTATCCAGTCTAGTTGGGAGGTAAATTGTAATCCTCCTCCTGGAATCCAGCCTTCACTGCCAACGCCCCCGACCCATCTTCTCCTGAGAGCTGAAGTCAGCCAAGTGGAACCACAAGCCCTGCAAGACACTGACATTCACAAACCAGTCCTCCCACTCTTGTACCTCAACATTTCCTTCTTGTTTGCTGAATTTCCTTCTTGGCCCAGACAACTCCAGACTAGACAAGGCTTTGCTGTGGCAAACCCTCTAGCCCCTCTGGGCATGGAGAAGACAAAATGTATTTCCTGGCTCCAGCTTGCAAACAGATGAGTCTTCATCATACCAAAAATTCAGCTGTTGATTCTAAACATGTGACACTTCCAGCACATATGGGAGAAAGTGCCTGGGAACTGGGAATGCCATGTTTTGAATGACTGAGCCATCCCTTTGTGGGAAGACCCTTTGGGAGTCAGTTGACAGGTGATTTTCTGGGCCCATTCAAGTAGTCAGTGTGGCACATCAGACTTGCTAGGTGCTGATTTGTCAGCTAAACTTACTGCTATTGTTCTGTGAGAGTCCTCCATTAGCCCTTAGAAAACATTTTCTCTCATGAGTTTGTAGCTGTCTGTATAAACCAAGAAGTTTGTAGAGATAAGGGTCAAACCATCGAATAAAATATTTCATTAAGTATTAAGTGCTGCCCATTTCAAGGGCTAATTTAAACAAGACAGAATTAAGTTGATCTGTTTACCTTCCTAACACTGCTTGCTATAGTATAATAAATGATGGGGTCGTAAGCCAAGGAAGATGACTGGAAAAATGTTTTGTTTAGACTACTACAATAGCCAATTCAACATTGTGGTAGGAATGCAGTAGGTCAGGAGCGAGCTGAACTGGCAGGGTTACCGCAGGAGTGATGAGTTACTGAAGTGACTGAAGGGATTGAATTTATGCTTCAGATTTCCCCAAAGATTGCTATAGTATTTAAAGTTTTTAAAGTGGATACTATTTTATAAAGAGGGGTGAGGGGTGAAGAGTTTATCTTTTTGTCTGTTTTGCTTTAATTTTTTCCTACATTTGTTCTGCATGGGTGTTTATTTCATTGTATTCCTAGTTTTACCTCTAGCTAAGTGCTTTGTGAGAAGTCACTTCATTCTCCATACCACTGTTTTCTTTCTGTAAAACAGCAACAGTGCTTCCTTCTTTCTCTCTGGAGCCCCCAGCTCCCTAAAGTCTCTTGAGAGCTTTAATTATATTTTGTTTTATTGGCAGCAGAACCAGCAACTTTAGAACTGCACAGAGAACAAAGCTAATTTAGGTTATGAAAACACTTGTATCCAATTCAGTGAGAAACAAGCTCCAAGAAGCATTTTGCTGCAGGCCTAAGGAGGCTTGTGATTGGAGAGCTGTGATGAGAAAAGAAAAAGCACTGTCTTGCTACACAGAGCAGTGTGCCCAGCCCCCAGAACCTGGCTACCTTCTTATCATGTCAGAGGTCACTTTCATATTCTTTTCAAGCTCTTTATTACTGCTCTGAAATGATTCATATACTTTTGACAAAACTGAATTTTGTTCCAATTTCTGATACTTTTGCATCCCACTGTTTCTTTTCCTAGCTTTTAGCTCCTCCTCTGAAAACAAGAATTAAAAAAAAAAAGTTGAAAATTATGCAAACTAAACAAAGTTTGGTATAACTCTGTATATTGAAAAGAAACGTGAATATTTGGTCAAACTTGTTAAAGCCCCTATCCTAGTTCAAATAATCTTTGTGAAGAAGAAGGTTAGGGTGAAGAAGTTGTATCTGAAATACTGAGGCATTTTGCAGATCAGGATTTACCTAGAGATGGAATAAGGAAAGACTTTATTCTCTCATGTGTTACCACTGATTGCTAGTAAGTGTTTTCTTCTCCCAAGTTATGTCTTTATACCAGTATGCATTCATCACTGTCTTCACTAATTCCGTTTTAACTATTAACTGATGACAGTAGGTTTAACTAAATTGAATATAAAAAGGCTTCTAATGTACACAGAACAGTTTTGAAGACCAAAGTTGTTTAGGTGTAATACGTAAAAATCTATTTTTTTCTTTACTAACCTATCACTGAGCTTCTAGCTAAACACACTGAGGATTTTCTGAGGAAAAAATGTCAGAGGTACTTAAGATATTTGATGAGACTGATTCTGAAGAAAATAAAGGCCAGAACTTTAAAGTTATTTGGTACTTTCCATTAATTCTTCAAAGAATACGGGCTGAGTTAGTTTTTGAAATCCAGATTTCAAAACAACCAAAAAACTTATCTGTGATGTCTGAATCTTTCTTTGAACACTTCGGGGTCATAGCTGAGCCATAGAAGAGAAAAACAGTGAATTTACAAGTCTCAGGTGAAAAAATCCACACTGTAATAAAAATGAGCTAATGAGCTATCTTGTTGCATATTCTTATGGGTGATACCGCAGAATACACAAGGACAGTGGTAATTTTACTTTTCCCTTGATTTATGGTTGCTTGTAAAGCTAATTTTCAATAATCCTTACACATGGTAAATATAGTAGTTATTGTGGTTAAATATTTACTTAGAGGTTTAAAAAGTTGTTTCAAAGATATTTAAGGCTTTATCTAAGTTTTTCTCATGTTTTGTTTTTCACCACAGATTTAAACAGTTTATACCTCTTCTAAAAGACAATACAGACTACAATACAGACTAACAACAACGTAAAAATGACATCTCATTTGTTGATCATATTAAACAACACCTATAAACAGTGTCATCAAGTACTGGCCTATAGTCCAGTACCTAATACAGTAATGTTAGCATTTTTTGAGTAACATATGCTTGTAATAACTTTTCTTATGGTATGATTTTACTTATGTTCTTGGAAACAATGGAGCTATGAGGAATTTCACTTTTGGCTGAAGGCTTGAAATTATAACTGATCTCTTCAACGTAGCATTTCCTGTCTTGTGAGGGTATGTGTGTTGACAGAAGGCTGAGAAGGTCATAGCAGCAAAATATTGGATATGCATTTGTATAGTACCTGAAATGTTTAAAAAACAAAACCAAAAATTCATCGTGTTCTGAAGTGTTGTTTACAAATCTGCTGTGACCTCTTCACTGTGACTAAATTCTTTATTTTGTTTTTAGAAGGCTTTCTATACTGCTGTAATGGTCACCCAAGTTCTTAAAATGGTGCAGTGTTTTTCTTCTGTGCTCACGCACATACTTACAGCAGAAGAGCTCTTAAGATTTCAGTACGAAGTACTAATAAGCAGCTTTTGGAATTATTAGACAAAGCAGTACTGCAAGACAAAACACTGTGAGTGCTGAACAATTTGAAATCATGAATCAAATCAGATTGCTCTGGGCAGTGTTTCACCAGGTCTCCTTACTAAGGAGTTTCCTTATTTATCACACATATTCATCTGTAGCTTTTCTGCCCTCTCTATCTTTTTCTGAAATGCACCATCCTTTTAAAACATGTTTAGTATGCTAATATAGGACGCTCAAAATAGGTTCAGACTCTGTTGTGCTGCTGCGCTACAAACCCATTGGAGCAGTGGGAGTCATTGCAAAGAGCTCACAGTTGAAATAGGTAAGGTGGAATAAGATAATAATAATTAAAAAAAAAAAAAAATGAAGTGTCTGCATGGGGAGAGTAATTTGGTTGATCTCCAGCAGACACATCTGGGAATATAACTCAGGCCAGTACATGCTCTGATATAAGCACACGTGTTTCTGAATAATAAGAATCTGAAATAAGAAAGAAAACCACAGCTTCTCTGAGACTAGTCTTGAATTAGTCTGTTAGTTTGAGAGGAGATCTATGACTCCTTATACTCAGGCTATTCCTCTTTGTTTAAAGACTTCATAGTATTACATCAGGCCATTTTTTGCAAGAGTGTAATGGCAAAACATCATGTGCAAAGCAGTTCTGTTCTTCCTCTAGTGTTTAAGTACTTAGCTTTTTATGTAGTTTAGCAAGTGGTAGATTAACTTGTATCTAATCCTAGTCTTGATCTTATTTTGAAAGCCATTCATTAGTATTTTTTAACTTCACGTTAAGACTCAGGTAACAATCATAAATGTTTCTTTCTTTTTATTTCTTAAGCATGTCATATTTAAATACATGATGTGACATTTTTCTTAATTTTGAGAGGCAAAAAATTCGATTGGTTGAAGTTATTTTCTCAAAGCCTGAATTAACAGTAGGTTTTTCCATCCTAGAATTATTGTCCTAGTCTTATCACCTTTTGATGTCTGCTGAAAACACTTGGCTAACACCATTTATTTGTGGGAAAAGTAAGGATCATCCCCACATAGATTAGATTAATATCTTTGCTACTTTGAGGGAACTTTGAAAAATTTAAATATGGTTACACATGTAGGACTTGTATACAGTGCAAATAAAACACCATAGCCCTATTTTTCTTAGCTAGTGTATTCGTATCACTTAGGAATACTTCATCCTAGAATAGCCTTCTCCCTGTGGGCTGCAGCTAAACTGAAATTGGCAGGGGCTGCTTCAGCTTGGAATGGTAACTTCACCCCATGGAAGAATCTAAAACACATGAGACAAGCTGCACTTTTCTAACTGAGGGCTGGAATCTGGGCCAAAGTGTGCAGAAAGAATTTTCATACTATCAAGGTCTCTAAATTTGTACGTGTCAATAGGTAATGTTAATTTATGTCCTACACACTAGCACACTGATGTGGACTCATAGGAGATCAGGAATATTGCCATCTGGAGTCTTACCTGGCAAGAGCAGAAACACAGCAAATGTTGTGCAAGGTCTTTACACAGTATTGATGATGCTGAGTTTGCAGTCTAAGATAGGAACCCGATCCAAATAGCATGTCAAACTCTGATCATGCTGTTGGTTCATACTCTATTAAATAAAAGTAGAACTGGGACAAGTCAGACAGAAATACAGAGCTTATTTCAGAACCCAGAAAATGGGACAGGGAAGGTATTGTTCAGAAAATAGCTAAAACCAAAAGCAGGCATGGTTTATACAGAGGACAAACACATTTGTGCTTTGTATACTGAATTAATTATTTCTTAGGTAAAGAGTGTCTTATAGCCAAGATATAGAAGACCTGGAAGTTTTTGCCATTTAAGTGCCAGTTGGTGAGGATGACTGTAATCTGCTTTAACCTGTACATCCAACTTTTGTTAAATGGTCTCTCGTTCTCATAAATCCACACAGTTTGTTCATTTTGCACGTCTTATTTCCCTTATTTTTCATTATCTTATGGTTTTCCCATTTACCACCTATGATTTTTGCAACTCAACAATGCTTAACATGTCAGGTGAATATAAATATTTTGTAGAGTTTCTAACTGATTCCTGCTTCTGCTGCAGCTGGTTTTAAGCTGTGCTTACATACTGTTGGTTTCCCTGAGTATTAGTGTATCGCCATCCCAATGACAGCTGTGACAACCATGATCTTGCAGAAGAGTAACACCTTTGCCCCTCCTCAGCAAAATCTTCGGTTTGACTTAAAATGTTTAAAGATCTCTTTCATTTGTCTTCTGGTTTTGAACTTCAGTTTACTGAAGAGGACTTTCATTTTATATGAAAGAGGACATCCCTGGGCATACATTTGATTTCAAGAGCTGTGGTGTTTGTGGAAGGAATTGTATAAACCTTGATGGAAAGATGAGAGTGGGCAGCTCTGATTACGGGCAAGCAGTATTGCTGAAAGACGCTGAAGTCAAGAACCAAATGCTGGTTGACTGTGTCTCCACTCCCTCCACTTTTCTTTTGCTTTTCTGAAATTGTCTAGACACTTACTATCAGGAACGTTCATGTGACAAACTGTAAGTTCAGTGAATAATTGTGGAAAATCAATTTGGAATTCATCAGTAACTAGTATTCCTATGGGAAACCTGACTGTAAAGGTTAGTCACTTAAAAAGTAAAACATAACACTACCATGTTGTTTGCATCCAATCTAACCAATGTAACAAATTTGAAAGCCTCTTATTTAGTTGTTGATGAATCAAGAGCTGGTAGACATCATTGTGGAAGTAATTTATTATAGAGTTAAGAAAATCAATAATTCTTTATGCTACTCACAGGACAAAAAGCTGCATTTTCTGAATCAATTACTGTATGACATTTGCTATTCTCTAATATGAAAGTATTTGTAAAAAGAAATGCTTAATACAACAAAAAGATATATGTCCAGTTGCCATGTTTACTTCATTAAGATTAACAAAGCTGGAAAGATGCATAAAATAGTGCTGGTTTGCATGTTCATGGGGGTATTTTGCCTTGATTTCCAATATTGATTGGATAGTAGAGTAGAATTCTCCCTGCTACCATAAGGGATGACTGGGTTTTATCTTCATTTCATTTTACATCAACTATGAACATGGACACCCTGCACCTTTTACTCCCTTCTCTTATTTGCATCCTACCTGTTGGTCCAGACCCCAGAACTAAGCTGCTTGGTTGCTTTTCTACCACCCACTCACATTGTTCTTTGACTATAGTGTTTCTGTCTTTAGTTTTAGGTGTTTAGATAGTGACTAGAAATTGATTCATTGATTTCAAATAACCTTGCTCCTATAGTATGATGTGCACCTTGACATAGGGGAAAGTAGAATTCAGTGCAGGAACACAGGTGTTCACTGCAGTAAGTCTGAAGGTGTTTCTAGATGGGGTACAAATGCTGAAGGTTGTGACTTTTCATGAATATGCAAACTCATGAAGCATATTAAGTTACACAAAACATTGCTAAATGAGAGAACACGATAAATGCTTTTTTATTTGTCCTGATGTAAGAATGATGTCAGAATGATTTGATACTGCTCTGATGAAAAAAAAAAAGAAAAGAAACCGGAGAAGATGATGTAACATGACCCCTTCCAGATGGTGGAATCATAGTGTAGCAAATGATGTTACTGTATAATATCATGTGATTTCTACCTTTGAAATTTCCATTAAAATCCAGCTACATTATCAGTTTGTCATGAATATTAAAGTCTTTCTAACTGAGTCATTTTGAGTGATGTATTTACTCATAAGTTTCTGAGATAGATTTTTGCCCGACACTTTCTCTGCCTGGGCTCAGCAACAGTGGCCAGGCTTCAGAAAAATTTAAGCAAATTATGCTCAGCTGTTTTGAAGTTAGAGTGGGGCAAAGTTACAGTCTTCATGTACTCCAAATGACACTTTTGTGCTTTCGTAACTCACACAGCTGCTGTCATAAATCTTGAAGTAGGGTTGTATCATCATTCTCAAACTGGAATGAAAAACAAGCTGAACCTCAGAAATATGGGTTCATTATTTTAAAAGTTGACATTTGCAAATACATATTAGAATGTCCTTTTCTTCTGGTTAACAGAATAATTTAACATCTTACACATCAACAAATAGCGTATTTATTAAGACCATCTGAGGTATTCAGATGAATTCAAGCAGACATTCATTGAGACTTTAATTCAACATTCTTAAACTGTGTGCTTAAACTTAGGGTATGTTAATTGAAAGTGTGCTATTCAAAAGACAGTTTATTTTAAAAATCACATGCTTCATTTTATAATATTTTTTAAACCTAAATATCTTTCTTAAATGTGGGAAATCAAGAAAACAAGATGCAACAAAGGGGATTAGCTCAGTGACATTCAAGTACAGTGTACATATTCTTATTCAGAAATAAAATAGCTTTATTTAGTTTATCATAACTAACTTCCACAATTAATTAAGATAAACATATATGTGCAGGGCAGTTTAATGTGATTCCACTAATCCATTTTAGATGCTTACTGAGATTATTTTCCAGAGTATACATATACAAAAATATCTTCGTTTGAAAGAAATAAGATAAATACATGGAGCAATTAACCCTTTTTGCACTTTTATTGTTTTGTCTATGTGGTGACATGAAGAAGTTTATGATGATATGAAGTTTAATTGGTATCTCTGCTTCTGAGTATAGCCCTATTGTTTTTCTTGGTAGTGTGAATCTTACCAGCATCAGCAGAGGAAAATAATTCTAAACCCACAAAAATCAGTAAAGAGCCCAAGTACTTACTTTACCAAAAAAGTGTCTTTTATTTCATTATAGGTAGAATTTCCATTACTTATGTGTACTTAGGTGGTATTGCTCAAATAGTTTAGGACCACTAAGATATTTAATGTTTTTTCTATTTTTCTTAATAGTTGGAGATCACAGTTTTTTGAACTACTGTGTTTATAAGATAGAGCCAACAGAGGCGAAACCTGGAATCGGGATAGTCTACCAGTAAAGGGTTCTGTCATTCACGACTGTGTGGATATACAAGTATTTTATATATACACATTCACTAAAAAATCTGAGGCTTAGCTGCCTTTAGATAATAATAAAAATAATATGAAAATTGGTAATATTAATTTTCCTCTTTGCCATAGAGAATAGAGACTTTAATACTGGGAAACCCCTCTCAGTCCATGGTTTGACACCTTGCTTGGCTTTAATGTTTTGTTTAAGGGTACCTTATTTAATATTACTATTATTCTGTAGATTTATGCTGCCTTAAACCTAAAAAAAGGTCAAGCTGTTAATAGATATTTAAAGGGAAATAAATTTGTTCCATTAGTTTAGAATCTGCACTTTACAATGTAATCCAATTAAGTAACACCTCACTGGGCACAGGAAAGGGTGCGATGCTACCTAGCTGGAATTCTCAATCATACTTACCATTGTCACTGAACGCTATTAGGGAGTTCAGCTTCAAGCCAAACATTTCAGCCCAATAAGATTATATAACTGAAGCCAAGACCAGCAATAGCTTCTCTCCAGACCTCTTTTAAAATGGATTGCATTTTGTATTATTTTTCTTTCCTAAAAATGTTTTACAATAATTTTGGTTTCGTATCTTCTATGGCACTCTGTAAGCATGCCCATGACACATGTCAGTCTTCTGCTGTGAAAAATTAAGAATCTAAGATAAGGTGTTGTATAAGAAGCTTATTTTTCCTTTTAAGTTGTTTACCATTATTGCTAGGGGAGACAATATTGTTATGGAGAGAGCTGCAGGGAAAGCTGAGAGCAGGATACCATTGGTCATTCTCTTATGTTTGGGAATACTTTGGGTAAAAAAGAGCTGTTAGATACTTGTCTAATGAGAAAGCAAGCAGCAGTGACAGTGGCCAAAGTGCTATTTACAGTTCGCAAGAAAATCTGGGAGACACGTTATAAAAAACAAGTGCAGAGTTTACCCAAGTTCTGGGGCTGGGTCTGCACGGGAGCTGCGTGCTGGGAGCTGAAGCCTTCACCAGACCTGAGGAAGACAGCCTTGACTGAGTTCACGTAGCGTGCATGGCACACTGCTACAGCGCAACTGTCTGACTTCTAATGACTCCAAAAGCACCTCATCGCTTGAGGAGTTTGCCTTCACACAGCTTGACAAGGTGATCGGAGGGATAGATCCCCCTTACACTTGTCGGTTGTATCAAATTTGGCAAGACAAGCACTGATGTCACCTTGAGAAAAACGTAACTCAGCTGACATTCAATGCTTATGTGCATACTACGTGCTGCAACACAGCCTAATTTCCGGTGATATATGCAAATACACACTCTTTTGCCTTTTTCTATTTCCAGGGCGCGCTCTCAGAGCTGTATCTTGACTGATTAAAAGCAATGTGCAGTTTCTTCTGAGGTCCTGGTTTAAATAAGCAATGAGGGTGAATTCTGTGTCTGCTGTTGTACAGCTTCTGAATGTTGCCTGTTTAAGTAGGCAACTGGAGAATTCTCTGACATGTTGTTCAGGTTAGTATAAAAAACCCCAACAAAATAAGAATCCGGAAAGCTGTCAGCCAACGTTTTTTGTGATGTTTTAGGTTTCGGATTATATTCACACAGTCAGCCAGTCAGCCTTGATTCAAAGCTTTATAATTAAATATCAATGGATCATCTGTCCATGTAAGGACTTTGTAACAACTGCACCCCTGGGGTCTACTACTTTGGTAGTATCCCACTACAGATAATGGTGCTTTTATGTTAAATATGATTCTCTTAAAAGGTTCATGATATGTGAAAGCTGAAATAACCAGTACTAATAGCCACACCCATCACTGGTGCAACAGAACTTGAACAAGACTTCATCCAATCCACTTGCACTCCTGCTTAGAATTGCCTAGAAAAAGTGGATGCAAAATTAACTCAGTGAAGAAATAAATGGGATGTATAAAATAGGTCCAGCTCAAAATTGGACCCTTCCTGAGCAGTGGAGTTAAAATGCAGTGTTTGTTTCATTTTATGGTTCCATATCTATTTGAAGTATTTTTGCTAATTTTATTCTTTTTAACTTATTGTGAGAGTGATTTATCTGTTGTTAAAATTGTCTCCTTGGTTTTTATGTCACCATCACTTGTTTCTCTACTTTGAGGGTTTAACTCAAAATCTATATTAATAGAGATGTACTGAGCACTTCTAACCCTAACTGAAAGAAACTGCAGTCGGCACATGCTTAATACCTGCCTGATACCTATCTCAGTTTGAGTGAGAGAGGTGAACAGATACTGGGGTTCATGGGTTAAAACATGCCAGTTTTACAGGGCATAAACTGTTTCTCATAATTCCCTTCATCTGACTCTTGCAGACTGAGCATACCTGTCAAATGCTGCTCGTGGCCTTGTGCCTGAGAAATCTTCCGCTTCGGACCTATTTTCCTAAGAGTTGCAACTGCTAGTGCTTGTGCTTTGGCATCCTATGATCAGAATATTTTAATTGCCTCTTAACAGCTTGAAAATGTGACTGACTAGAGATGCCCCTTGTCTTTGCTTGGTCTGCTTCTGGAAGACAGAATATTTTTGAGTTGTACTGAAAATGACTCCCCTAATACTGCAAAGCTCTCTATTTTGTTCAGTTGCTAAGGGCCATCCAAAGATGAATTAGAGAATAGAAGTTCCCATTTAGAGATGCTTTTGAGAAGTAAAAATTAAAAGAAGATTTCTGCTGCTCTTTAATACTGCTGTATTAGTTTTACTAATCTGGGCAGAGAAGCCAAGGTGTGAATATATACAGAACAAGCAACCCTGTCAGAATATGCTGTCTGGATATTTGTATCCAGTGATTGCACAAATTAGATTACTACAACCATTCAGAGACTGGAAGTTTTTACTCAGTGGGAGAAAAACTACCATGTATTTAGAATGACTGTGACAATTCTCATCCTTGCCTAGCAAACCTTTAAAGTCCCCATCAATATTGCCACTTATCTGCTGTGGTTGCACATCAAGCAGTTCTGACAGGAGAAGTCATTATAATTGGCAGCCAGTTTGTTAGTTTACAGTGTTTTAGGGATTAGGTATTTATTTAATAAGAATGTTATGGTAGGGGAGGCTGGTTTGTCATCTAGGAAAGATTTCAAAAGCAACAGGCTGCACCAGGGATGGAAAAGTCTTTATTACAATGCTGCTGTCTAGTCAAATTTGAAAACAAGATATATTTGCTCACAGGACTGGATCATGTAGAAGGAGTAATTAAATTTGAATTGTGTCAGACAACTACCTTAAAATGAAGAGAAGTCAACAAATGTTGCTCTGAGAAGAAGGAAATTATTAGTTATAATTTTACTCAGTGTCCAAGACAAATGTTTCACACCCCTGAGTCTGTTGCAAAGAGAGGAAAAAACCTGACCAAAGTACCAGAGATTATACTGGGTGAGGTGGACTTGACCTAAAATAGTATGGCATTGATATGTTCTAATATGCCACAGATGGCATTTTTTGGAGCCCAGGATCCTTTTTATCTTGCATAAAGATAAGGTTTGGAGGCTTCAGGAAGGTTTCCCAAGCTGCAGGCAGAGCTCAGCTGAGATATTTAACAGAGATGTGAAGGTCTTCCAGGGAACTGTTTACAGGAAGGTAACCTAAGACTCAGCATAGTCTGGCACCTCTCTGTTGCACATTTACATTTTCATAGTGTAACTGGTTGGATTACTTGTGTGTTGTACTAGGTAACCTTCCATATAGCATATAAATTGTCTTATGTCATGTTTTCTCAATTCATGCACCCAAAAGATGTATTAACTTTGTAATTTTATGAGTTTTCTTTCTGAAAATTAAGGTGTTTTTCCAGTGATTTCACAGGCTCAGAACAGAAAATCTGTGTGTTGTTTAGAAATTATTAATTGCAAATAAATTATGGAAAAATTGCACAATGTGCAGATGTTTGATTAAAAGACTTGTAATTTGATGTTAGAGGGGAATGCTAATAGTTTAGGGCATAATTTGTATTTACTCTATTTTTTGTAATAGTAGGTCTCTTTTAAATAATTTTTATCTTTATACTTTCTCATTATATTTCATTTCTTGGAGTTGTGGAATGAGGGAAAAAGAGGTCAAATGCAGGAAAACAATAGAAGTTTATCTTTCCAGCTCCCACTTTCCTTGTACAGAAAAAGGCAGGCAAAGAACTGACCTGGTGCTAGGTATAGTGAATGATGGTATAAGGAAGAAGCTGTTGTAACAGCTAACCCAGCAAAATACAGATGAAGTTCTTTCACAATCAGATTGCTAAAGGTCCCATTTTTAATAAAGCTTTTACTTTCAAGGATGTAAAAGAAGGACAGAAGTTGTACTGAGCAGGGAATCTGAGTACTTTTGGTCACACTGAGTAAAATCACTGACACAAAACCAAAAGCTTTCCTAGTTGTTACCATCGCTCTGGCCAAAACCCAATTAAGCTTATCAGAGATTCTGGTGAAACTTTTCTCTCATGATTACAATAGGTGTTCTGTATACTCGTTATCTCTAAAAATTAGGTCTCCAAAATTTTTTCCTAAGGATAAAGCATAATTTAACCAGACTAATATTAACTCTTAATTAAGATCTATGTGGAAGAGCTAAGAAAGGAATGCCTGAAAGTAAATATGGTAAGAAATTCTATTTTGGTCATGGAAATTATTCAGTCTGAAGAGAAAAATCACCAACCAGGTTTCCATGTCTCTTTCTGAATTATTAATTCCCTTATGTAATTTGTAAAAATATACTGTTTCCAGTCTTAAATTACATTTCAATTATTTGATTACGTATCTGCCCTTTAGAATGCTCTTTGATTTGGAATTGTAATGGTTGATTTTGGAATTGTTATGAAGGGAGAAATTATAAGGCACATGTTAAATTAAACTTCTATTAATTTTTCAAAATATAAAACAGGTGATAGCCCAAGAAAACATTTCACTCTGGATTCTTTCTATTTTATTGTGGCTGTAAACTACAGATGAACCAGAATTCACAGTGAATGATGTGCCAATACATTCACAAGTAGTTTAGCTATTTTCTCCATTTTAACTAATTTAGATTAAGCTTGAGAATTTAATTCCTCAGAGATAACCATTCATGTACTTTTTATTCAAAAAAATGCAAACTAGTGTAATTTCCAGACAAGCAGTGTAAGCACAATAAGTATTTTACAGCTCTCATTTATTTAAAAGTTATTTAAGTAAAAAAGAAAAAAAAGTATTTTAAAGATAATTTATTAACCAAACTCTAAACTCTATAAGCAAAGGTTTTCCTAGATGGTGATTCCTTGATCTTCTCCCAACCTCCTTTTTACCTCCACAGAGAAACATTTCATTTACCACCAGATTCTTCATCTACTGCATTTCCCTGTCTCAGCTGAAGGCATTGCCTGGGAGGTGATAGCTGCCACCTGGGCTCAGGGGAGAAGCACTTCCCCCCCCCCCCCCCCTCCCC